>NC_087215.1:9114067-9149067 GCF_015104395.2 Macrobrachium nipponense | reverse complement strand
TGGCCGCATGCTTCCCTTGTGTGATCGTCCCTGACCAATGGAGTCATTGCATACTTCAGTGAAACCTTAAAAGTTCCTTCTCCCCAGTATTAGAGAATTAATTAATCAAAGCAAGAAGTCATTTTTTCTTTTATCTCGTTTAATCTGGGATTCTTTTCCAGATTCCATGAGTCACGTGCCATCTCTCTGCCCGCAAGTGTGCATATCCAAGTGTATGAAAATCAGCTTGAATGACATAAGTTGGAGCCATCATTACCTTTCCTCCAGGCCAGCAACGGGCCTATTTGTAAATAAATCTGTAAAGTAACGAGCTGAGTTTTCTGGCGACTTCCCTCTAAAGAAATATCAATAATAATCAGTTTACGGTAAGTTAAAGCAATTCCCTCTTGAAATCCCTCAATTACTTCCGTTTACGTATCTAGCTTCTCTCAAGGCCCTATATACGTAACATTGTCGACCTTCGCCGAGGATATGAACCTAGCTTGCTTAAAAAAAAAAAAAGCTTGTAAATCGCGTTATCCGTTGTAAAAACGTAAACTGTAAATTATGTTACAAAGCGTAAATCAAGCACACTTGCAGGGAAAGAAGACACACTGGCTCACGGTAAGGTATTCCATTCATTAATATGATTATTCTATAACCAATGTTAGCTTAAGGTACGTTTAAGTATTTTTATTGTTGAAGTGGTCAAAAGAGCGTAGGTAGAAATCTTATTATTGTAACGGCGAATGCGCCAGAGCTTTATTTTAGCGGCGAGCAAACAATTTGCCCCGCGAATTTTCTGTTACTTTGTGCTGTCCTCGTAGGAGCTCTCACGAACACGTGTTGCAGATAGATGCCAGAAAGGGACCAGATCAAACTAGGAAGTGCTTTGCCAGGGTTTATTGCTGTATGAGAAAAGCCTAGCTATTAGTTAGGAGGTTTTTTTGTTTTACTAATAGTTACGGCAAAAGAAGTGTACAATTCTTTTGTCTGTGATATGTTAGGGTATTCATTTTTAACTTAGTTTTCATTCCAAGTGTTGGTAACCGCTTACCTCTCAGCTAATTCAGCTTCGCGCTCTCTCGCGCCTGCGCGGTCTCAACCAGCCTTCGTCTCATTCACAGCGGCAGCCATGTTTGTTTTCTCTTTCAACATTATCTAAACAATTTAAGCAAAGTAACGTAAGTCACGAAGTTTTAACGTAAATAATATCAATGTCTGTACTAGTATCTATCGTCCTGCCAGAGAAATTAACGTAATTCGCCTTTAATAAGAAACTAAAAGTTCGTGTTGTAAATTACCTTCGCATTTACAGAGAATCAGCTGTTTTGAACGACATGCTGTGCGCTAGCAGCGCTACCCAGCTCGCTCACATGTTTCACCTCGCATCGCTCACTCACTCGCTCGCTGAGCGAAGTTTCATTTCACTTCGCACTTAACGTAACCTCATTCACAATTGTTTGCTAACATCGTTTTAAAATCCTTACCGTAATTTTTCACTTGTTCTTACATAAAGTTAACGTAAATCTCAAGTAGAGTAAATCACAAGAATTGTTAACGTAAAACGCGTCTTTGTAAAATTCATATTGAAACGCAAATCATTTCATAAGCGCAAGCCGCTAACATTAACGTAAAAATCGTTCACCACGAGCGCGTTATCATTTTCATAAAACGTTATCCAAAAGCAATTCTTTCATTAAAAACGTTAACGTAAGTAAATCATTTAACGCAAGTTGCGTCATATTAAACTAACATTAGTAGTTCAATTCAAATATAAGGGAGTTCATTCATATATCATTTTTCACCCTCTCCGAGAGAGAGAGAGAGAGAGAGAGAAAACCAGAACACAGTATTCACGAAGCCAAGAGTACTACATCTTACCATTAATTATAGCATGCAGAATTAACATTATTTTAGTCTCTTGTGTCTTTCATTTACACAGCGTGATACGTACGCGCATGTGTCCATTGCAGTTTGCAAACATTTATTTATTTCATTTACCGAGTACTTCAGCGAGGGACTGAGCATTTTCAATTATCATTACCTGTCGTTGCCCGAGTGGTCTTTTCATTTTCTTTATCACGAAAGACTTGCGTATACCGCAAGCACAATTCGCACAGTGTGCCACGCAAATTCATTACTTCCAGACAGGGAAGTCGTTACCAGTTTAGGACTGGCCACCACCAGTGCACGTCAGGTCTTACCATTTTACAGTGCCACTAATTCTTGACACTGTCCATCGACTGGCTGCTGAAGTACTCCCACCTTTTACTTTCTCTCCTCCACTATTACACTCTGCCATGAGCAGTGCCATTTCACTTCAGTATATTTAAGTTACTGCATGTAGTGTCCGGGACACACCAGCACGATACCAGTGCTCCAACGGAACGCCTCCATAAATGCCATTGCACCTGTACAGGCCGTACAGGTAGCCATTAAACCTGCGTGTCCGTCCTTACGGAACGCCCCAAATAATTAGTGTGTCCGTGTACAAGGGTCAGTGATCCTTCGGAAACACTCAACAAGGGAACGCCTCCCAGAATGTGCCGCAATACCAGCCCTAAGTGCTGACAAACCTGCGTGTCCGTCCTTACGGAACGCCCCAATTCATTAATGTCCGTGTACGAGGATCAGTGATCTTTCGGACCATTCCTAAGGGAAAAACGCCTCCCCAAAAGAAAAGTGCCGCAATACCAGCACTACTAGTGCTGCCCAAGGAACGCCTCCTCATAAGTGCGCGCACCTGTACAGACGTACAGGTAGCCCTATACCTGCGTGTCCGTCCTACGGAACGCTCATTCATTATAGAGTATCCGCCATTTGGATCATTAAACCAAGGAACGCCTCCTCATAAGTGCCGTGCACTGTATTGGACCTACAGGTAGCCCATTCCAACGTCTCCCAAGTTGGGAACGCCCGTAAGTGTGACGTACGCCGCACACTTCATTCGATTGTTTCACCTCAGCAGAAGGTGCCATTCACAAAGTGCCACCGAGCACCCAGTCTTTTCACTTTTCATTACCACATTGCAGAACCCATTTCCAAGTGAGTGCCACTTTCCACAGTAGGCACTCCTATTCCATTCCGTACCCTTCCTGGCCATTATTTTCATTTTCAGCAGAGCCTCTTAACTGCAAAGACTAATGGGAAAGGGTGGGGGGGGCCTCCCCCACCCTGCTTCCCGCGACTTCTTTGCCAGAGAGCTAGAGAAGCTCGGAGCCCTCATAACTCTGGGCAGGAGGCCGGTTACACTGGACCAGCACTTGACCAGTGGATAAAGGCGCAGCAGGCTGCTGCGCGCCTGCAAGAAAGGGAAGAAAGAGAAGCAGAGGAGAAAGCCGGAGAAGCAGAGAGAAAAGAAAGAGAAGCAGAGAGGAAGGAAAGAGAAGAAGAGAGAAAGCATGAGCTAGCTCTCCTAGATGACGCAATCTCTCTGCTAGTTTCCAAGCCCCAGACCATGAGCTGGACTCCCGGTAAGAGGTGGTTGCGGAGGTTCTGCACCACTTGTTGTGTGCGTGGGCATGCTGTGGATTCCGACCAGTGCCCAAGTCGTCTCTACCTTGGGAGGAGAGCTTCCAGGGTGAACTTCTCCAAGGCTACCATGTAGCCCTGCCTGATGAACAGTCTCCTACGGCCTATCAGTGGGTACAAGTCATGGCCGACACCGAAGCCCAGGTCTCCCTTATTTCCAGAAAGGCATTGCCTAGGGGTGCCAAAATCCAGACGAACGAAGAAATTCAGTTTGAATGGATTGACGGTAACCTCTATTCTGTTCCTTCGGTCCTTCTGAATGTAAAAATGCCCTTTCTGGACCAGGTGACCAAGGAAACCACATTGTGCCGCCTGGCCGTAGTTGACCAATTCCATGATGTTTATCAGGTAATATTGGGCCGAGATCTACTTAAGCCGTATCTCCCCTGGACGCAGCTCCCACTACCAGATGCACCGGATCCTGCAGCATGCCTCATAATCAACCTCAATTTTAGATTCAGAGGCTAGTGCCTCCGATCGTCCCAGACATCCCTTTTATTTGTGAACCTGGCCCTGACCCAGTGTCAGAGCCAGACGTTCTCCCGCATCATCTCAGCCTCTTACCATTTTTACCGCCTACCTCCTCCACTTTGGAAGAGGTAAGCCCACCAGTTGACCCCGGACTTGTTTCCAGAGGTGATCCAACAGAGGACGTTTCACCTGTGCCAGAGCACACTGCCAGCCTTGGTGACTCCACAGATTCGCAACCTGTGGGCCCATCTCGGTCTTATTCATCCAGTGCCACGGAAGAGGTTCTGGAACACGTTTCTGCCTAGACTGTGGCCGCAAAGGTCACATGTCTGCCAACTATGGACTAATGAGCGGTGCAAACCACCATATTCCTGCCATCGCAATGGCCGTCACCAATCCTTCTTCACTAGGACCCCAGCTAAGGGCCCTATAACAGTCGCACTCCTCCAAAGCCATTATCAGCCAAGCCACGTCAGAGCCTACGACGACTCTGGCGCTCAAAATCTCCCTGATACGGGAAGACCGAATCCCCCGAGGGGCAAACGTTGATAGACGTCGATTGATCACCATTGAAGGTATCAATCACATTAAACTGATCCTTCCGACCGTCCAATTGAGGGTCACTAGACCTCACTTCTCCAAAGAATGTACTCTTGCAGTTGCAAGCTACATCCCAGGAGGTTACGACCTCCTCCTAGGGCAAGACATGAAGTCTCCCTCGCATTCCAAAAAGCCTAGGGGTCCTAACCCCCAACAAATCACTCCAAAGCAAGGAGTCATCGAAATTCTACTTCCTCTAGGAAGTATGTCCACCAACAGTCTCCCCCTTTACCAAGGAGGGAGATTGACCATTCACAGTTCCGTTGCAAGACCTGTAACGTAATAGGGCACTCCACAAATTGGCCTAGGTGCCCTAGCAAGTTATGTGCAGCGGACACTGTCCAAGTTCCACAAGGCTTAGCCTTCCAAAAGAGACAGGACCCTCTGTCTCCCATAACCAAGGGCACGCTGAGAGGTATTGCACCTCCGGTACCCGTCACAGGTCCAGTCGACCTCAACTCGCTGCCGTACCACTTGGCAGCACTGAGCAGTGCCAAGCTCCGTCCAGCCTGGACGTAGAGCCACCACCGAACTTGACCTCTGCGCCTGGCCCCGAGCTAGCGCCGGCGCTAACCTTATCAAGGATCCTCCACAGGCAGATCCTCCAACAGGCATGGAGCTTACCACAGCCCATGGCCAATCACTAGTTCCTTCTTCTTGCATCCTTACCTCTGTTGCCGAGGATGAACCTCCGGCAGACCTCACCTTCATACCTCCTCTGGAAAACCAGGAACTGCCCGACCAGGAGTCAGCCTGGAGTTTTCCCCTTACGACAGCTGTCGCAGCAGACGGAGTGAGGGCCTCCCCTGCAGTAGGTCCCACCTCTACGACGGTTGCTGCAGAGACCGAAGTAGGGGTGTTGCTCCTGAAACCCTCCTTCAGGGCTACCGCTGCCTCTGCTCCTGCCGGGGCGTTTCTGGCCTTTCCCCAGAGTCGGTGCCTCCGTCTACTCCAAGGACTGGTATAGCCAGGTCCTGGAGGAATAAGAAGAAGAAGAAGAAGGGACGTCATTAACAAACTAACACAAAAGAGCCACATGCTCTCCTTGACACCTGTGCCCGAGGTACAGTGTCGCATTCATTTGCAGAATGATCCTGGCACCTACCCAGAGAAGGTAGCCAGCCTGATCTCTGCCAGTAGCACTAACCCTCTAACCCCATAGCCATTTTGGTAATACTAACCCCAACTGAAACTTAAATACTTAATTACCTCATTGCATTTCCCTCCTGGTAAATTAACCACTCATCATCCCCACGCATCATTACCTCTAACTTATGTATTTTAACAGTTTCCATCGCCTGAACTACTGCTGTGCGTACCACACTCTGGAATGATTGCGTCTTCATTTAAATGTATTGAGTAAGTTAGGCTAATGATTTAGTACCAGGGCATTAGGTTAGTAGCAAGTAGAATTTTCAAGTAACCTTATCTAGGGTAGAGTAGACTGTCGTCACAAGACAACCTGTAGTTATTTATTAGGCTAGACTACATCACTATATTAAGTAGTACCCACTTAGCATCTTTGCCATAAGTTAGGTAGGCCCACTGTAGTTAGCTGTATTCCTGCTAAAAAAAAAAACTTCAAATTGGAATAGGAGAACGGGGTAGTCGAGACGATCAATTTATTTAAGCCAAGACCTTCACACCCGAAAGGGAGTGAATGCCTTCTTAACAGGGGGAGCTGTGACGTTTATAGATCGTTCGTCTACCCCGCAATTAACTAAATAATTTGATTTGGAAAACGGCAGCCATTTCTTTAGAATATCAGCTGATTTTTAGTAACCGCGGGAAACCCAAAACCCGCCAGCTAGAGATAGGAAGTTCCCCAGTTGGGGGGAAAACGAGTCTTTTATCAGCTGTAGGGACGTATCTCAAAAGGGAAGGGTGTAGGCAGATTGGTACTTCTTAGACCTATACCTTAAGCTCTCTTTCCTGTGACCCCTCTGCTGGCTGTATGCTTGTTTTCCAGGATTTGCCTTTGATCGTGGGGGGTTAAGCTGACCTCCAACCCCCAAGCAACCCAACTGAATTCTGTCTCAGTTCGGCTGCGAGACGTGATCTCGGACAGAGGTCAAATTACCTGCCTGCCTGTTAGGCCTACCCAGGGTGTGAGTGGCGCGCCGATGACCCAGGCCTCAGACAAAGGGGCCCCCATGCTTTTCTGCAAAGAGCCACATTTTCTACAAAGGTCCACACTGAACACGACATCCAGGTACGTCTTGTGAAACAACATATTGCCAGTCCCTTATCACCTATTATCATTTTGATCTTCATTCTCCCAATTCAATTTCCAGCAACAAAGGAATTCATCCCTTTGTTCCCTCTCACTGCCTCATGGCCGCATGCCTCCCCTTGTGTGATCGTCCCTGACCAATGGAGTCATTGCATACTTCAGTGAAACCTTAAAAGTTCCTTCTCCCCAGTATTAGAGAATTAACTTAATCAAAGCAAGAAGTCATTTTTTCTTTTATCTCGTTTAATCTGGGATTCTTTTCCAGATTCCATGAGTCACGTGCCGTCTCTCTGCCCGCAAGTGTGCAATATCCAAGTGTATGAAAATCAGCTTGAATGACATAAGTTGGAGCCATCATTTACCTTTCCTCCAGGCCAGCACGGGCCTATTGTAAATAAATCTGTAAAGTAACGAGCTGAGTTTTCTGGCGACCTTCCCTCTAAAGAAATATCAATAATAATCAGTTTACGGTAAGTTAAAGCAATTCCTCTTGAAATCCCTCAATTACTTCCGTTTACGTATCTAGCTTCTCTCAAGGCCCTATATACGTAACAATATATATATATATATATATATATATATATATATATATATTATATATATATAATATATATATATATATATATATATATTATATATATATATAGTATATGCTTCAGCCAGAGCCTCGACTATTGTATCTTGGGTGATGCTCTTGGCTACGCACATTAGACCAACGGTAAAGACAGAATCACGATTAGTACCCAAAAAACTCCAACTTTTTTTCGTATGGTACTAATGGACCGCTAGAATAATCAAGTAATAAGATGCGTCTCATTGTAATATAGACTTTCAATGTGATTAAACGAACTAAAGATTTCGCTCTAAGAGAATGTGATCTTTATCTAGTTCTCCTTTCGCGAGTAATGATATTCGAGAACTAGTTTTTTCAACATTTTGCTAAATTTCTGAGAATGGTCACTGTTTCGAAGAGACAAAACTGAAGAAACATGCTGCTATACCACTGGCACTTTCCATACATTGTATGTATTCATAGCCTATCTGTTATTGGAGTAAATTTAAAATCAATACTAAAATTATTTTCACTGGGTGGAACCTTTCCTCCACATTCGATTCAAAATTTCAAAAGTATAGCTTAGACATAACTTCAGTAGTTCAGACTCAACAGTAAACCGACTTTCACAGCTTACAGAGTAAGTCTTATCACTGTTCCGTCGTCAAGTATCAATGGATAAAGAGACCTTCCCAACGTCATATATAATAAATAAAAGAAACACCAATCATTCTTAATCGATTTCTCTCGACTGATACGAACGAAATTCCCGACCTCCACCCAAACAGAAAACCGCTATTTTGTTTTGGACGCCCAAAGGTAGAGAGAAACGGAACTCTTCAAATTCGTAGCGTTTCTGTCATCTATCACCATTAGGCTCATTTCCCCCCCCCCCCCTACCCCCCCCCCCCCCTCCCTCCCTACCTTTATTAAATATACATCCAATATTTGAACGCTTCAGAATTCCAATGGATCCCTTCAGAGTAAATAAGGACTGCTGGGGCTTTTTCGATTTTCTTGGGGATAACAGAAATATTTTATATTTGTCTTCTTTTTTTTTTTTTTTTTTTTTGAGAGAGAGAGAGAGAGAGAGAGAGAGAGAGAGAGAGAGAGAGAGAGAATGTTACTTGTATCTGTTGGATAATACTTTACTCCACTACAAACCAGAAACGAACCACACAAATTGAAGCCGGTAACAAATTAAAAACATACTCCCAATAAAGAACAACGGTATGAAGGCCGGAAAAAAAAAACTTCAATAAAACACTACGGGAATAACCAACCTACCAAAGTAATGTCAATGAATAAAGTGATCTTCCCAAACAAAAACAAACAATGAACAACAACCACAAGAAGATAAACATCGTTATATTTCTCCCAAACATTCATGGTAATCTTGAAGAATAAATATACTTCACTCCTTCACCCACAACCCCGACTTATCTTTAGGGAAAGAAAGAAGAGGATAGTGTGTGTGTGTCGGGGGGGGGGGGGTGGGGGGGGGGGGGGGGGGGGGGGGGGCTTCCGTCGTCTACATCAGTCTCTCTCCATCACACTAATGAAGAAGAAGGAGATGACGACGCGACGTCGCAATCTCGCTCGAGGTGATGGAGATGTCACATTAGCGATGCGTCCTGTTTGATCGGATAACTCTCCTTTATCAATCAGGGCCTCTCTCTCTCTCTCTCTCTCTCTCTCTCTCTCTCTCTCTCTCTCTCTCTCTCTCTCTCTCTCTCTCTTATTTAAAACGACTTTCCTCTGACTTGGTGGAACCGAAGGGAATTTCATGCGCATCTCAGGCTAATTATCTCCTTTTAGCGGAACGCGTTTTTTGCTGTGTGTAACAGGTGTAGTATACAAGTAATAAACTCCACGCGACACATGGTGTCGTCCAGTCCGGGGCGAGGAACCCTCGCCACTGGCCCTTGGAAGACTTCTGACAAGAGTGGCCAGTTCATGATTTTCAGGTGTCTTAAATTTACAGGTTATTTAATGATAATTACAATTTTCAATATATTTCATAGTTGACCGCTTGTTAAGCAATGGAAACAAAAATAACTAAATGAATTACAAAGCATATAACAAATAACGGTGAAATATCTTTCTATATCTACATCATAACAGCAAGACATCGTAAACATTCCAGCTTTATCATCGTTAGGTTTTCCTTCGATATTCTAATAAGGTTCGCTTCTTTCAAAGTATTTTCTTATAATAATATCTGACATACTTTGCGCCTTCAACGGCAAGCTTCCATTAGCATGAATTACGGACCTGCATACATTACGCTTTCATCAATATTAATTATTTTACATAAACTTTAACGCATTGTTTCGTCAAACTATATTCGTCACACTCTTAATCTTCCGTCGAACTAATATTCATTAACTTGATATATTTTCCTTGGTTATTTTTGTTTTCCTGTTTGATATAATATTATTTATCATCTTTTGTTTAGTTATGATTTTACAATTCCAATTACAACATATAAAAGATTTTTGTCTTGAAGATGGAAACTAGTCTACTACGAAGAAAATGACCAGTCTTGTCGTCACAGCATTAACTGGCAGGCATTGACCATTATGGACGTACGCGGTGCCATTCTGTCCCTACTATCGTCGTTATCGCAAATGAAGCTTTATCTTTGAAAACTTTTTTATGATCCTTAACACATCCTCCATTCATCTTCTTCTTCTTCTTCTTCTTCTCTACAAGCTTGTCCCTATTTGGGGTCGCTGTAATGGTTCTTCAAAACATACCTCCATCTCCCTCGGTCCAGTGCATCCTCCTCTCTCAATCCCAACTCCCTCATATCTCTCTTCCCACAGTCAATCCATCGCAATTTTGGTCTACCTCACCTGGTCCCATCTTCATCATCCTCCTTATCGGGTGGTCTTTCATTCATCTCTTCCTCGCTCATGGTACGCAGCAATGATATCCAAATCTTCCTTCTCTCATTCACTTCCAATCGTTTTTATCTGCTGGCTAATCATGTGCGTCATTTCATTGTCTTGTAGTTTACAGTGTCACGATTCAGACCGCCTGCCTTTCCAGAGAGACTCCTACTCCGTCATATGGGCTGAATCAGGCAAGACTTGGGTAATGACAGTGATCGTGATGATGATGATGATGATGATGATGATGATGATGATGATGGTGGTGGTGGCGACATTCGACTCTCACCACCTTTTTATCGAGCTTTCCCGTCATTTGCAATATTATTATCGGATATTCCTCTTACTTCACGGTCGGGGGACTGACAAATGATTGTCGACATCAATCAGATGGAAATGAGCCAATTAACTCACATACTGAATGTGGAGAACCAAGTTTGCATGATACCAGATTTGACCTTTTACTGATTTTCTTGTGTTTCAGAATTTAAAACCTCGGGCGCTTATAACATTTAAAGTATGTTGCCTTTCGTTGTCTCAACAAATCTCCCTTTTTACAAACTATTCAGAGGCAGAGAAGTCAAGGTATTTTTTAAACAAGAGAGCTTATGTTCAGTCTCCGACCAAAAGCCAATGATTACTTTCCTAACCTCTGAGGACAATGACGACTGATTCTTTGCTATTGAATAACTTATCTTCTTCTTCTTCTTCTTCTTCTTCTTCTTCTTCTTCTTCTGAGCTTTAACTCATTTTTATATGGGGTCGCCGTTATCAACGAGTCGTCTCCATCGTTCTCGTTAAAAACTTATCTTTTCACTGTTTCTGCATTATCAACCACCATGCGTGGTCGCATGCTTTTTTATTTATTTTCATAATGAAACATGTTTTCTTTTTTCTTTGTGACTAGTTTTAACCTCGAGCCTTTGACTAAGGAACAATATCGTTAGTTTTATTGATCACAATTCCAGTGTTCACCGGATGCATCGAAGTTTAGTATCTACGTACGGAATTGAAGGATTACAAAAAGAAAAAAAAAATCCAGGTCAAGAGATCAAAGATAAATAAACGAAAATAGAAAATATCTATTACTGAACAAAACTGAAAAGGCCCCTGATTACTCTTTCGCTCCTTTTTTGTTTTGTTTTGAGTTGAAGCCGTGACCTACTTTCTAGACGAAGAAAAAGTCTGAGCGTTAAACACCTGTCCAAAGTTAGTTTTATACACCTGTAACATCTGACCTTCCTTTGAATGGAGATGTGAAAACGCTCGAGGATACTCTCTCTCTCTCTCTCTCTCTCTCTCTCTCTCTCTCTCTCACACACATACACACAGATACACTCATAAACTCAAGAAGCACGTTCATTGTGCACATCGTGCACATAACAGGACCATCCTGTCACTACATTAAATCGTGACTGGACGCTGACGGCGACGGACGCTTCCGAACACTGTTTCACGTCTCACTGTCGCCTTTCAGTATGAAATGGGCGAGGGATACTCAAACTCAAAACGTATAGTTTGGCCTAACGGTTTTGCTTACTTCACGTTTGGTCCCTTGTATAGACGCTCGTTACTCTTCTACAATTCACTTCACCGTCACGTCTCACCTCCTCAATCACAGGTCCTGCACAAGCTTCTCCAAGCGTTATCTGCAATGTCAAGTCCTTATATTTCTTACAGATAGCCTATCAGTTATTCTTCTCAACGCCCAACCCCCCCCCCCCTCCCCTGCAATGTCACGTCCTTATATTTTGCAGCTCCCCATATCAGTTAGTCTTCTTAACCGGCCCCCCCCCCACCCCCACCCCACCCATTGTCAGATTAATAACTCGCACTCCCTTTACTTTTGCTTTCCCTACACAGATATTCCAACTCTCTCCCACTCAACTGGTTCTTGTTTCTCCATTCCAAGTGCCTTAACCTGGAGACGATCCCTGCTACCTCACTGACTCCCCCCCCCCCCCCCCCCGCCCTTATTCTTATGTCGTAATAAGTGAAACAGCATAATAAAACAGATGTCAAAGATGCAATCAGAAGACTGATTATTTGTGTAGAAGAAATGTAGGAAAAGGAGGTCTTACTGGTTTCAACAGCTTCTTCTGTCGAGAGATCTGAACAGAGGCACAACAAACGCAACACAAACATTTAAAAGAACACATGACTCACTTTTCGTTGTCCCATTACTGATTGGTCGAGTTGTTCAACATGGCGTCGCAGTGACTAAGGGTCACCAACAACCTTCCTAAGGTACTGACTCCCCGATCGCTTCTTATGAGGTCAATCTCCATCCTGCTCAGCCTGTGTGCTTTTTGAGAGGCGCTCAATCAATATATTGAGTTGGGTTGAATATAAAATTTAGGCCAAAGGCAAAGCACTCGGACCTATGAGGTCATTCAGCGCTGAAATGGAAACTGACGGTAAAACGGTTGATAGGTGTAACAGGAGGAAGACCTCGAAGCAGTTGCACTATGAATCAAGTGTTAGGAGAGGGTGGAAAGTAAGATGAAGAAAGAGAATATGAACAGAGGTACAGTAAAAGTAACGAAAGTGGTTGCAGCTAGAGGCCGAAGGCACACTGCAAAGAACCTTAAGTAATGCCTACAGTGCACCGCATGAGGTCCATTGACAGCACTGACCCCCCCTACCCTACGGGGTCAATCAATAAATTACGCACCGCGCATCATTTTCATTCAAGAAACTAAGGCATAAAAACTGGAAAACATCGCTCGCTTATGAATAATCATCTGACAAATAATAAATAGCTATGAATTAGAGGACATTTAATACGGACAAACAATGCTTACGTTTGAACAACTGCAATGATAAATGGGATACAAACAGGGCTGACTTACGAATAATTACACGGCACTAATCTTCGCAAACATCCTTCTCTCAAGAGAAATGACGAGGCGATTTCATACAGTGACATAACATAAAGGCCTTCATTACCGAGTCATGTCAACAGCTTCGATTATTTTGACTGCTGGAATATTTAACCCTTGTGGTTTGTTAAAATTTTTGTAACATCTAATCTGTTTCGGGTCAAAATGACCTGTCTTATAAATTTAGACAATTCCTTGCCATACAAACTACTTTTTGATTACTTTGCTTGTCTAGGGCACACTGCAAGAAATTTATCATTCAGACTTCAATTCTATCACTGTTAGCCAGTCTATTTTATTGAAGAATAGCTTTTAGTTGAAATTATTGTAGTTGAATATTGTGACCCCATGGTGCTTACATGTATTTTTTGGCAAATTGCTGTTACTTTGCTATAATTTTTGCACATATAACAATGCCATCGTTTTGTATACCTTTCCTGAGATTTAGAATGGTTAGTATTTATAGTCAGCTTACAATTGCAGTAATTCATCAGCATTGTAACATCTAATCTGTTCCGGGTCAAAATGACCCGTCTCATAAATTCTGACAATTCTCTGCCATACAAAGTACATAATTGATAACCTTGCATGCCCAGGGTCTACTACATGGAAGTGACTGTCATTCAGACCCCAAAACTAACCTTGAACGTTACAACAGCACACCGTTTACATGTTTTTCGGCAGACCGTACATCTTGTGGTTACTTTGTTGTCATTTTTACACATATGACAACGCTATCTCTTTGCAGCTCTTTCCTGAGACTGAGAATTATCTATTCAAGAGATGGTCTTAGCAGTTTCAGCAACTTGCGGGCATTTGGCGTCCTAGGTAATGATACCCTTGAAGACAATACAGGTTGGACTAAGGCCAATCCAAGTTCATGAAGAAAAATTCTTAGCTTGAAGGTAGCTTTTCCCTTCCAGTTAGGTTGCATTATATTCCAAAGGACAAAAGCATTGTATGCAGACACATCCACTATGTTATCAAATAAGGCCATAGACCATCTTTTTGTCTGACGCTTTGACTTATAAGTTGCAACAATTTTGTCTAAATTATCAACTCCTTTAGTTGAATTGTAAAATTCAATTATGTCAGGTTTCTTTTCTTCTTTTTCACTAATAATCATACCATCTTTGATGCAGTTTGTGAAAAACTTGGAGCAAATATAGCAAAAAGTATGGTACGGGTCATTTTGACCCAAACAGATTAGATGTTACTTTTTTTTGCTGCTCATTAGGTACTGGGAAAAATTTTATCAGACTTAGGCAATATAATAACCCCTAAAGTCAGGAAAAGTCAAGAGTATGAAGCTTCAATCTCTAAAAACAAGAGATATGCTAATGTAAAATTGTTTCGGGTCAAAAAGACCTCTAACAGTGCAGAAGGGTTAAATATTCGCGTCATACTGACTAGGTTTTATTTATTTATTTATTTATTTATTGCCTTTTATTTCTTTTTTTAGAGATCTTGCACTTAGGAGGTGAGGAATAGCATTTCTCACCTAACTAATCCCATATTCCCAAGACGAGCATCGGTTTTTTTTATAATTAATTACATTAATTAGATAATTGATTATATAAACTGAGACAAGAATGTGATTTACACATTGTAATTCTTAAATGCGACTGCCTTGCAACCTTGTACATTGCAAAATGGTAAAATGAGAGAGAGAGAGAGAGAGAGAGAGAGAGAGAGAGAGAGAGAGAGAGAGAGAGAGAGAAATTACGATTTCTTTTACATCAGGGGTGTCAAAAGAGAGAGAGAGAGAGAGAGAGAGAGAGAGAAAGAGAGAGAAAGAGAGAGAGAGAGAAATTACGATTCTTTTACAGCAGGGGTGTCAAACTCAATTCCTTTCGAGGGCCAATTATGCACTTGGTTATAGTCTCGAGGGCCATCAAAGATTTGGTAATGACTTATTTCTTATTCCTTATGACCCATTTATCAAGATTTGCAATAAAAGAGCCTTATTGCCAGCAATTATAATATGAAATAAATATATAAAAATATTGTTCATATGCCTGAAAGGTAAAACTTTCATTGTCTGTTGTTTTAACAGTTTAGTAACTTTAGTTTAAATTTTCCACAGTTCTAACAGTTATAGTAGCTCGAGTTGAAAAATCTCTTGGCATCTCGCTGGCCACTTAAGACCATCCCGCGGGCCATGAGTTTTACAGAAATATTTGCAACCGAGTATAATTACATGTATAAGAGGAATGCGAGTGAAACGGAACGAAACGACAAGACAATATTAAAAATAATCATGTGTTAGGTCGATCGTGTTATGCGCAATTCTCCGAAAAACACCATTTTTATTTGTTTATTTTATTTTTTGCCATAAAACCATAATAGCGCAAAGATTTGACAATCAAGGCATTCCAACAAAGAAGACGAATAACTTCAAATGACAGCAAGTGTCCTCACTCGTGCACATGATCAAAAGAGACAAAGATGCTGAGAGAGAGAGAGAGAGAGAGAGAGAGAGAGAGAGAGAGAGAGAGAGAGAGAGAGAGAAGAATTGCCGAGAGCTCCCGGGAAGGACTGCACCGAACAATCAGCCGCTGCCTCCATATACAAGATGCTGAGTCAGCGTACTGCTTCCCCGACGCCAAAGAAGTCGGACAACAAGAGAGGAAAAGCCTCTTCAAGTCACCAGTCTGTCAAATTTGGATGCACCAAAAGGGTTCCTTTACTCAATTATTTCCCCCCCCTTTCAACAAGTCCTTGAAGTGGTCATGTGATAGAATAAAAATTGTTTTCTACGGAGGGCCATTTTTGGGTGATTTTGCCTCGTGAGTCAGTGGTATTATTTCTCTTTGTGCATTTTATGTTATATTTAAGATAAAAATATGTATACTAAATATACGAATATGTATACTAAATATATATGAACGAAGGAAAATGTTCTGTCTCCCTCTAAGCGCGAAATACACCATCCTTCAGGCTTCAAAGATCAAATTAGTACTCACCCGATTTCAACTTCATTCCAACTGGATGTAAAAAGCGTTTGTCCAGAATGGGCCCGGTTACCTGGAACACGGGCACTGGTAGCATCTTACCTGGAAACAAAGAAAAGTGTGAGAACATGGGGTACTTGTGGGAGGAGGTGGCAGAAAGAGTTGTGAATTTTTCTTTTTCAAAACAAACTATCCACCCCAAGATAAACATTCCGCGGCTCCCTCAGAAGGTTGCGAGAACTATAAATAGGTTAATTTAATCTATGAAGTTACTTCTCAAGATCACAACTGATGTTTCTTGTAAAAAAATCTTTGGCAGTCGTTCTTTTCATTTTCGTAAGTTGGTTCCATTCGGCCACTGAGGTCCATCCATTCACCTTTACGTACAAACCCACATTTTATGTCCAAGAATCACATTTACGAAGTGAATATAGAAGAATATAGAACATGAACACCAGAGCCATTTCAACCCGACTCCCCATCCTTCCTGCACCTCCCAAAAAATCCTTATGGTTGTAAATAAATTATAGTCAGCGATTCATCGAAAAATTGGAGTATTGCATTTGATAAATATGCTTACATTGTTTCATCAAAATTTGGATGGTTATTTAAATATATAAACAGGGGATATCTTTATCTATGTCGTCAGCCCAACGTTTCTCCAAATAAACTATGATGGGCAAAATCGATACTGACCTTCATAAACACTCTCTCTCTCTCTCTCTCTCTCTCTCTCTCTCTCTCTCTCTCATACACACAGATATATATAGTCCCGCATCGAATTCTTATAGAATATGCAAAAATGTTTAGTAGCGATTCCATTTCTCCTTATAAAGTTAATCCAAAAGTGCTTACACACAATAATGGCGACTATTTTGGAAGGTCACTCACCTGACTATCAAATGGAAATAAAAACAAAATCCCAAAATAAGACAGACACAAAACCCCCCAAAAAAACGAATACCAAAGACATATCCGATTACACAAGAAAGGGTAAAGTTATGATTACAAAGACAACATAAACAGCGTAAGTATTCATGCCTTAAAACAAACTACAGACTGTAAATACGATATTTGAGAATCATATGAATAAAACGGTGAAGATCTTATATATATAAATAATACTACCTTTGCGATTATAAAGACTGAAATTCCAGTAAAAACTAATGAGATTACAGACATCAACAGGTCAATTCCCTTTCGCGAATCCAAACATGAAAATCATAAAAAAAATAATATCAGAAGAAGAAACTTCACTCTCGTTTAATATCCGCAATTCACCAAATCCCTTCAGTGCAAATATATTATATATATATATATATATATAATATATATATATATATATATATATATATATATATGTGTGTGTGTGTGTGTGTGTGTGTGTGTGTGTGTGTGTGTGTGTGTGTGTTCTCATATATAATAAAACCCATCCAGCGTCCAAAATCCACCAAAGAGGTAAACTAAACAATTTGTTATAACTAACCCCCGTACATTCGTGACATGCAGACTCCCTCTCGTACGCGAAAGAAAAGAAAAAGAAAAAAAAACCGTCTCTTCTCTCAATCTTCATTCTCAGCATCAACTCCTCCCAACATCCCACGGAGGTAAACCTCCTCAATCCGGTGAGTAATAGCTGGGAGATGATAAAAATAACATTCCAGGAATCCTTTTGTCCTGCTGGAATTCCGACTGGAAGATTGGACACATCCGCTGGATTCCAGATGCCAAAGAGTGAGTGAGTACATCTCGAAACTATCTTCGAGTCGAAATATAATCAAAGCTACGACAACTGTGTGTCACCTTGAACTTTGCAAGATTCATTCATTCACTACATGTTTATGGTTAAACTTAATTTACATTCAAACTATAAAATTGAGCTTTTAGAAGTCTAGGATAATCAGCTGATGGTCGATAATCAGCTGATGGTCGATACAAACATCTCAATTATTTTCTCATTGCTTCATGAATAATCTTACGTTTACACTTAACAGAGTTATGACCGTATAATGTGTGCGGTAACCAAACTGACATGCAAACACACACCACACACACACATAGTCATACTGAAAGAAAAAACAGGCACGTTGATTCCAAAATACCGCCTCAAAACCCGTTTGAGTGGTCTATTTCGTGATGTTAATTTATTTATTAAAAAAAGTTTTTTAAATAATGATAAATCGTGAATAAAACATATTGTCCCTTAGTCTATGAACACCTCAAAGGGGAGCTTGAAAGACAAAAGTCGTATTTTTGCGTCGAACTCCAACCCAATAACCATTTCTTCGCTCCTTGTGGTTATGGACTTCGGGGAGAAAAATACGACGTCCAGCCCGAATTCTTCGAGGACCAAGGAATCCCGTGCAGGACCCCGAAAGAGATGACCCCCAAATCTGCCGAAAGGAAAATCCTGTGTGTGAGTTGCGTTCCAAAATACGACAGTAAAATGATGACCTTTTTCGGGAAAGAAGTGATGATTTTCGAAAAGATGGAAATTCGTCCGAGTGTAATTTGGTTGAAATGATACATTATTTTTTAACTCTCTCTCTTGAGAGAGAGAGAGAGAGACGAGAGAGAGAGAGAGAGAGAGAGAGAGAGAGAGAGAGAGAGAGAGAGAGAGAGAGTAAAACTGCCAGAAAATAGACAGACAAAAGCATAAAAGACCTTTAAGAGATAAACATCCCATTAGTTCCTCAGGTGCCAAAAGGAGAAAGGTGTTTTTCCCCGGTGTCCTGCGCATCGCTTCTCTCTATTATGTGGAGAAAGATAAGAAGAAACCACAGGCAGGGAGCTCACAGAAGGCAATGAAAGGAGCGGGAGGGAGAGCGAGAGAGAGAGAGAGAGAGAAAAGTATAATGCTTTTATTTCCACATTTTAGGTTACAGTGGGAACTAAGTTTCTTACATGAAATACCGAACAAAACTCAGTTTTAAAGCGCCGATCTCTGGGGAGAGATGGTCACCGAAAAACAGGACCATATGGTCCCTTTGGAAAAAAAAAACTAATATTAAAACTACGTACAAATTTACTATAAGCAATCAGTTCCGATTCAACAATAGCTTGATACCTACAGGTAGATTGTTCCCATTTACTGGGCCCTAACTGACAAAAGCCTGAGCTGCTATTTCCGTCCTACTTCTGAGGATATGCAAATGATTTGATTAACTTGTTTGACGCAGAGAGTTTACCTATGAAATATTATATGCCCCTGGCTTAACAAACTTTTTAATCTTCCTAGAAGGTAAAAATAGTAAGTAGCATCGACTTCCCTCACTCTTTTCGGTCAAAGTTCCAAACAATTCTTATTTTTATCGAGTATGAATATAGTATTTAGGCCAAAGGCCAAGCACATGGACCTATGAGGTCATTCAGCGCTAAAATGGAAATTGAGAGTACAGCGTTTGAAAGGCGTAACAGGAGGAAAACCTCAGAGCAGTTGCACTATGAATCAAGTATTAGGAGAGGGTGGAAAGTAAGACAGAAGAAAGAGAACATGAAAGGAGGTGCAGTAAAAGGAACGAAAGGGATTGTAGCTAGGGGCCGAAGGCACGCTACAAAGAACCTTAAGTAATGCCTACAGTGCAACCCATGAGGTGTACTGACGGCACTAAACCCGCCTACGGGGCTTGTTTTTATTGACCTCGATGTCCGTCATCTCTCGCGTGCCTGACCCACAGATATCATGAAAGGACTCCACAGAGAGAAGGGAAAAGCAGCGTTGTCTCTCCATAATGGGAACTTGAGTCTCGCTTAAGCCACCTGGCGGAGGAGAGTGCAGGTTTAGGACAGCGGTTGGAAAGGTGGGATAAAGATGGGATTTCACACTTCTTCTCTGCTTCTCTCACCTTCCGCTTATTATTTCTCCTCTCTCATTTTCTTCTTCATTCTCGGTCGCGTCCTTGTTACGTTACAAGGATCTCGTTTGAGTCCTGTAATTCCCATGTTACTTGAGAGAGAAAGAGAGACAGAGAGAGAGAGAGAGAGAGAGAGAGAGAGAGAGAGAGAGAGAGAGACTCGTAATATATCCCCAATACCAAGTTTTTCTCTGTTTACAATCGCTTCTTGAGGTCGAATTTCCTCATTAGGAAATAACTAGATCAGCTTGTTCATCACATAACATCCTTTGCTCAAAAAATCTTGATTGAACTTAAGATAAATAAACAAAAAAAATACATGAATAAATCGATCAAATGATGCGCTCCGTGGCACTTCTATCCTCCATACCTATCGACAAGCACACCTGAGGATCCAGCACTAATTAAATACTGTTTTTTCAAACGTGCCGCTTATGCAGGGAAATTCCCTAAAAGGGGGGAATCCGCTGATAGGGAAAATCTGATCTGAAAAGTGACACTCGTACTAGTGGAATAAGCGATACCCACAGAAGACTCACCTTCAGGTCTTGAAAATAAGACCTCCTTTTAAATTTTACTTATTGAGTTGTTACATTATTTTTTTCGTTTCTAATGACTGATCTCTTCTTTCTGTATTGAGCATTACCTTGTTACTCCTTTCAAATGAACACCATATTCGTTGGAAGGTTGAATTCTAAGGCAATGGCCGCTTTGGTGGCCATGTTCCATATGTGTAAGGTTCATCTTCTGAATAACAAGAATAATTATGCAAAAATGATATACATAAGGAACCAGACTGAAGAATACAACTACAATTTGCATTTATTTTAACGTTGAGAGGTTAAGTATACATATTTTAGTTTAACCAGACCACTGAGCTGATTAACAGCTCTCCAAGGGCTGGCCCGAAGGCTTAGATATTTTGACGTGGCTAGGAACTAATTGGTTACTTAGCAACGGGACCTACAGCTTATTGTGGGATTCGAACCACATCGAGAAATTACAATTTCTATCATCAGAAATAAATTCTTCTGGTTTCACGTTCGCAGAGCGGGTAATCAAACCCGGACCCTGAGATCGGTAGTCGAGCACGTAACCGACTCATCCAACGAGGAACATAACGTCAAGGGGTAGTAAATTAGGTAGACATATAAAGGACTCATCAAATCATATACGAGAATTTTTTTAAATACCAACTCTGCTACTGATGCAAAGGGCAATATATTCCTAAGTTGCACTGAAATGTATCAGATAAGATTTTCTTTCCCAATAAGCAAAACTGTTTGCTTAATTCGTTTAGAGAACCAGCATACAATAATGACTCCATTCCCCACAATGATCCGATTTCCAAATGAGGAATAGGACGAAGGAAGCGCCCAATCTATTACGAAGGATTCACAATGACCAAATTCCTAATCAACGGACGATTTATAACTCATTTCTATCTTGACGGCGAAACTATTATATGAATACTATAGTAGATTCACATCACCCGTGCATTATATGTCTAGGCCCGTCCCTTACGACGCTCCTGATTGGCTGCTGATAAGCAAATCACAAGGCTGGAAACCCTCAGTCTCTCTCGAGAGTTCACATAGGCAGGATGTATGCTCCACCTCTCCTGAGGGATACGTCTTTCAAAAGTATCCCTCAGAAGAGGCGGGACACATATCCTGTCCGTGAACTCTCGAGAGTGACTGAGATTTTCCAGCCAGTGATTGGCTATCAAACAGCCATCAGGAGCGTCGTAAGGGACTGGCCTAGATATCAAATGCATGGTTGATGTGAATCTACTTTAGCTACAAGAGAATGCGACTACGATTCAGCCCCTGCAGACACCAAATATAAAAACAGAAGTCGCTAGGAATTTAATACAAAAGAAATGAACGAAAAAAATATGAAAAAAAGACGAAAACTAAACGGATATAACAGAACCCGATAAACGGAAGTAAGAACAGAGCATTCGTAAATAACAAAGCCATTGGTATCTCTTTCGGGATACGTGACCACACACCATGACAAAGGCGAATAATATATATATATATATATATATATATATTAATTTATTATAGTTCTATATATATATATAATATATATGGGTTCAGGCCAATTCCGCCTGCATAAGCCTCTTCTTATAATGCATAACTCTTGCTTTTCCCGTGAACTTGAGATCATCGTTCATAATACACGTTTGGAATAGTAACTGGATCATCCATTCCTCTGATCTATCGAGATATATTACGGGAGGCTGCCGTCTTTCTCCTGATGAACTCCATTTTATTACATATACATTCATTATATATATATATATATATATATATATATATATATATATATATGTATATACAATATATATATATATATATATATATATATATATATATATATACACACACATTATATACTCATATTATAATTGTATCAGTTAAATAAAATCGAAGTAGTAATAATAATAATAATATTTTGGTAGAAAACCCTCTTTTATGCAAATGCTGTTAAAAAGAATGGCAGAATCAAGCGAATCGATTTTATATATTGTCTTTTCTATTTTATTAGAACAGATCTCAGGCCCAGGTCAAGCAGGGGTCGTCGTCAGTGCCGGCATTATTCCGTAGGCGTAGTTCAGTTCCTGCCGGGGTCGTCTTTGGTTTAGGGCCCGGAACTGAACTACGCCTACGGAATAAAACCGGCACTGACGACGGCCCCTGCTTGTTCTGGCCCTGAGATCCTGTTCTAATAAAACATTACCTTCAGCATTTATAATTTTTGAAAATTCCCAATATGAATGTTGGCCAGTTACTCAGAAACATCGCTGAGCCTGAGAAGCGAAGTTGTAAGGAAAATAGAAAAAAAAAATATCATAAAATCAACTCGCTGATTCTGCCATTCTTTTTAACAATAATAATAATAATAATAATAATAATAATAATAATAATAATAATAATAAAATAATAATAAGCTCTCCTGAAGAACGCTGAACACGACTGGAACCTCACGTATATATAAACCATCAGTTTAGATAGACTGATATAAAAAAATAAAAACGATATCATAATAATAATAATAATAATAATAATAATAATAACTAATAATAATATACAATTCGCACCAAAAGCAGCAACAGTCAAAAGAGGATTTGTTCTCTTTTAGGAAAACGTGGCAACGCTGTTAAACTGATTTCTCGTGATATTTCTCAAATTTTACAATTCACAGTTTGAAAACAAACAGCGGGTCTGTGGTAAGTACTGGCGAGAGTAAGATAACTTTTTTGTTTTGTATACATTTTGTTCCTGTTCAATTTTCTATTTATAGTGCCTGCGTTTTGTATTAGGTTAAAATGTTAAAAAATAAATAAACAAAACAAAATAGAAAAAAATTTTAAAAAAAACAAAAATAAAATTCTTGAAATTTATTTAAAAATCTTTTTTAATGGAAAGCATGAATGTCAATGAAAGTAAGGGGGAACCAAATCAGTAAAAAAAAATCAGAGTTATATTTGGCCGACTTTACCAATTAAAACGAAGTCAATAATGACTTTTTACATCTTCTTCAGAAGGGTTCGCCATCAACTTGATAACATCCACCGATTTAGAGATCAGCTTCCAAGAAGAATCTGGATCTCTAAGCAAAAAAAAAAAAAAACTTTTATTTTGACTTGTTTTTCCTAAATCATAAATTAAATTTCATTCAAAACTAAGCAATAAATCAATGCAGGAACAAGAGCGTTCAAACAAAGGCAGCTTTGTCTGTATCAAAACACTACAGGAAAGTTAACTATTCTTCTTTACATTGAATCAAACCCAATTTTTATAAATATATATTCAGTCTATCATGATTTTACCGACGGTGAGCAATACGAATCACAGGATAATGACGTCACAAAATACTCCATTTTAAAGACTATCAGTCATACTCCCCCTACCCCACCTCTCTCTCTCTCTCTTTCTCTCTCTTGAAGAACTAGGACTCCTTATTTCTCCATCAGACCAAATATCTTCAACGATCAGCGATAATGGTCCTTATTTGATATGGAAATAAGGCAACAATCCGACGCAAGAAAGAAGCCGGGAGGAAAATGGCCCTCAGCATCCGTGCTATAAAGGCTAAATCACACTGACCCCCCCCCCCCCCCCCCCCACCCCCCCCCCCCCCCTGTCCACAACAAAACAAAACTATCCGAATTTCATCCCTAATTTGGTGGACCGGAATCGATTGTGCGACGACAGTTTTTGGGCTATGGGGCGGTCCCTATCAGGGCCTCCAGCCCCGCCCCCGACCCTAGGTCCAATTGGCCCACCCTTGCAACTCCCTTTCAGAGGAGATGTGGACGAGTGTCAGGTTTACAGTCCACAGCGTCTTGTCTGACTTAAAATGATTGTCGCTGGGAGATCTGTAAGCTATCGGTTCGTGTATAGGTCAATGTGAAAGTTGCTCTCTCTCTCTCTCTCTCTCTCTCATACACAGACACACAGACACACACACACACACACACACACACATATATATATATTATATATATAATATATATATATATATATATATATATATATATATATATATATATATATTATAATATAAACTGTTTTGAAGTTTTTATCACCATACTTTTAATATCTCTCTCTCTCTCTCTCTCTCTCTCTCTCTCTCTCTCTCTTCTTCTTCTTCTTCTTCTTCTTCTTCTTCTTCTTCTTCTTCCACCACCCTTTCCACATCTGGACAGCACTTGAGAACATCCGGTCTCCATACAGTACTCCGTTAAGGCAGAGCGCTGGAAGACCTCAGTTGTGCGATGGTCGCTGATTGGGAAGAGGGACAACAGCGACCATTCGATCTTCTCGAGGCGACTCAAATGAACGCGCGCAACGCAAGCAGCGTTTACCACACACGCGTTGACTCCTGCAGTTAAACGCCCATTTCCAAGCGTCCACCTAAACGCGAAGACCAAAACAAAACAAAAATGCGGAAACCGAATCGTCACCGGCCATCAAACGGAAACAATGGAGCTCTTTGCATCGGATAATGTGCGAAGTATCTCAGTCGCTCCCAATCATTACCTCGCAATTACCTCGATCCCTCTGACGTGAAAGAGAATACGGGGACACACACACAATACCCTCTGCGCAACGATCATAATTAGTTAATATTTGAGCTAATCCCTAATTACCTGGCCTAATTCAGCTGGTAATGGGACGCTGTTAATTTTCTTTGCTTTCAGCGCTGGGTTAGTATTGAAATGGGGATGTGTGTGTGTGTGTGTGTGAGAGAGAGAGAGAGAGAGAGAGAGAGAGAGAGAGAGAGAGAGAGAGAGTCTTCCTCATTTCTGTATCGTCACATTTATTTTCAACGACACATTTGTGGCTGTTACAAAATTGATCATTCGCTCTCAGATGTAGTTCTTGTCTCTTCCTACGTAATTAACGCTACTTTCTTCTCGTATCCCCCTAACTTAGGGTAAATAACCTCTACGGAAGATCCGGAGTTCATCCACGACAAAACTGCTGCTGAACATTTCCTCTAAATACAATCACTGGAGTTTTACGTTGCACATCAACTTACATTCACGGTTGCCATGACAATGCGAGATCATTCTCCCGCGTTTAAATGCTTTTTCTTTCGCGCCGCGGCTTCTGTTTATCGTTCAAATTGCATCCCCCTATTTCTGTGCGTCCGAGCGGGCGCCTTTCCTGAGAGCAAATACGTACGAAAACCTCCCACTGAAATGAGGTCTGCAGAAATGCTGGAATGACACTGAATTATATTCTCCGAAGGCTAAAACTCTTCTCCATTCACACTCCTTGGTGTCATTTTTGTTGATTGTGAAATGTTGACTTGGGTCATTATAAAGAATTTTTCAGGTATTCAGCTCATAATTATAGCGATCTACAATTTAGATAAAAGGGTGAAAAAAAAAAAAAACCGTAACTATCAATTTCAGCCGTCAAGAAGTTGGCCCAATTCCCTCATCAATTTCCCAAGGAAAGACATCGAGAACTTTATCAAAAAAAAATGCCAGATCTACTCTTCCATATTTATCCATCACAAAAGCATCACTCGACGGTGACGGCTGAATATAAAAAGCTGTCGTGACAGACACATTACTCATTACTAACGAAGGAAATGATTGACTGATTTGTGTAAGGAATATGCTTCGCAACGAACACGACCATCTGAATGGGATGGAATATTGGATGACCTTTTTTTTTCAACCACACACAAACTATATTTCCAATGAAAAGGAAAAATAGGGAGGGACAACTTTGTTCATTTAATGAACGAAGTGTATGGGAACTGCATATGATGAAGTCTGTATAAGTTGAATATTACTTATTATTCAATGAAGGAAAATATCAAAGGAACCAGAATATTATATCGGATGAGGCGAATGAATGGGTTGGCCTTTTTCAGGAGGGGTATTTGTTAATGAGATTTAATAAAATCGAGCTGGGTATTACCAGAAGGGGTCATGTTAATAGGAGTGGATGTGTCGGGAACGGCGTTCAAATGCCATTAAGCTACCGGGATGTTTAAGTGGAAGAGACTGTAAGTTACTTGAATGAGAATGTGGAGGGATAAATAAATATGATTGCCTCTTACTATAGGTTGACTGAATGACTGTTGTATGTAATGAGAAGGGTTCTACTGGTCTATGGTGATATGTGAACAGAGCAGTCTACCGTTGAATGGGCGGATGAATCTGACTGAATTTCACCTGAATTTGTGACGAAACTGACTGGCGGTCAATAGTTCCAAACTCTTAATTAAAGCACGCGTGGATGGGTGTCTTAAAGAACATACACATTCCCTATGGCTTCCTTCCTTCTCCATGTTTGGTGCTTCTTCTGCAGACGAACTGAAAGATGTCGTCCTACGAAAATTTGTTTTTTTTTTATTTATGTACTGTTTTGACAGTTACTTTTCGCCATTTTTTCTGACTTTCACGTTATTGGTCTTATTCATTTTGGTCTGGGACCACCTGAAACATTTCATTTCATTCTCTCTCTCTCTCTCTCTCTCTCTCTCCGCCTAATCAAGCGGAACATGAAGGGATGAGTTGTTTAAGCAGCGGTTCATTCGAGCAAAATAGAAAAAGGCAAAAACGCGGCCGTTGTATCTCGTACGACTGAGCCATGTTCTGATCTATCTCCGCCATGCTCTCGGCCAATGAATATCGATGCGGCTTCGTACGATAACAAACGTCAATGTTATTTCAACGTTACCCTTAGCAACGTTTCGCTGACGGTTGCCCGCTGCACGATAACAGAGGGAAAACCTGTTAACTAAGATGAACAAGCGTTTGATGTTGCTGCGGTCACGAAGTCTCAAGTATTTCCGCTGTTATCGTCGAACTAATCTTTTTTTTTTAATATTCTAAATACAAGATTTTTTCAGTTTCATGTGTTTATCTTTCATCTATATGCAAGTTTGCGTCTATATGTAAATATAAATAACGTTTGCATACGATACAAGTAATTCTACATGCAAGTTTTTTTTTTTTTTTTTTTAATGTAAGTCAAGTACGGGCCATTTGACCTTCATTACTTTAATATAATCAGTCTAACGTAAAGACTAAATGAAAGTCATCGTCATCATCATCATTGCGTGTCTAATAGCAACAGCAACCATAGCAAACCCACTAAAATAAGTATTCCAAAGTGTTAGAAGTTTGAGTTGCTTATAAAGTCCTTGGTCAGTCATGAAGTCTGTCCTTCTCACAAAACTAATAGTCACAAAAATCACTCAGTATCATAGAAAATCTCCAATGAGTTTCACAAGGCTCCCTAGTTAATCTTCCTATAATGGGCGTAATGTCTATCCGTCCGTCTGTCATTCAATCACGGCCAAACGGCTGGTCCAATAGGCATGAAACTTGGCAGGGTTATAGTGGGGACCCATAAGATGATTTATAATGGGGTTTCATCCTACTTTCCATCCCCACTCCGAAGGGGGTGAGAAGGGATTCCCTTAAACGGAGCTGGTTTCGCCCGTGAAACGAAGCTGGTTATGCCCGTAGACTTAAAGTCGATTCATTTAAGGTAGATTCTTGCGCCTACGAGTCGTTTGTTTGGCGGCCTCTGATTGGCTGGTACCGGGAGGTATTGGCCGCTCGCTCAGACTCATTATTTTCTACTGTGGCTTAGAAAACTAGCAATATTATGTTTATATTTCTTCAATCAACTCACGCTTTGCTCAAGATAGGAAAATTTTGGTCATACCATAGGATTCGGTATTAATTGTACAACCAAGTTATCTTTTCCTGAAATCAATAAGATAAAACACAAAGGAATTACAACGAGTAAAAGTGAAAAGAGAAGGATTTAATTCTTTATACCTGTTTTTATTTATTATCGTATTTTGCATCATTAACGCGATTAAGATAAAATAAAACTTGTGTTTTCATACAACAAATTCACCCTGAATACGCTGGTGCTTTCAGATTTTGGATGCGTGTAAAATGTAGGAGAAAAATGAAGAATATGTCTTATTATGTTGCATCAGTAATGATTCAAGTTTGACGGTATGCTGAGAGAATGAGATATGCCAACGGCGTCGTCCGTTGCGTTTTGGTCCGGGAGGCCTCAGCGAGAGATTTGAGTTGCCAATTAGCGATATAAAAGGTTGCAGTTTCCACAATATTTACCATGTTATATTATCACATTTTCTGAAAATAAATACACAGAATTTCCAATATAACTGTCGAACATTTTAAATCCAATATCATATAGTATGTCTGGGCATATCTGATAAGGAAAAAAAATAATAATAATCAGATGGTTGCATCTGGTATCGTTAGCTTAGACCCATGCGGGCAGCGGGGAATTCAATCCAGCAAAGAAGTTGAACTCTGTGGAAAGACGACTTCACACTCTTCAACTCAGCCTAAACTTTAATCAGGTTGTTTCAAGATATTGTTTCTAATTTTATTTTATGAATATATTTTCAAATGAAAGAGACACCAGAGACTTATTTGAGTGATATGAAATAATAATCTCAGTGAAGTAATAAACAACAAATAATTAATTAAGAAAGATTGACTTCCTATTAGGCTGAGTCAACGTAACGGCTGCAACATAATAAGATATATTCTTATATTCTTAATTTTCTCTTCACATATTACACTATACAAAATCTGAAAGCACCAGCGTATTCAGGGTGATTTTATTGTATGAAAATACAAGTTTAATTTTAATTCATCTTGATCGTATGACTTATTAAAAAATCCGATGATAAATAAAAACAGGTGTAAAGATTGAAACTTTTTCTCTTCACTTTTACTCGTTGTAATTCCTTTGTGTTTTATCTAATTGTTTCAGGAAAAGATTATTTAGTTGTACAATTAATACCGAATCCTTTGGTATGACCAAAACTTTATTATCTTTTGGAAAACGTGAGATAAATGAAATATCAACATACTGCATGTTTTCTAAGTCACAGACGAAAATATGACACAATGAGCGAGCGGCCTATCTCCCGGGGGTACCAGCCAATCAGAGGCTGCCAAACAAACGTCTCGTAGGCGCAAGAATCTACCTTAAATGAATCGACTATAGTTACTTTACAAATTTTCATACATAATTTCTGTATACATATGTTTGCTAGTATATAGGTAATGCACACATGTATAAATCAATGACCTACAAAAAGACTAAATAGAATGAATTGAAACTCAAAACAGAGTTTTAGTGCAAGTTTTCTCTCTAGATTGAACTGAATGCTTATGTCACTCTACCTTTATTAAATTTAACAAACCCGAAACTGCCTTTCGTCCTAAGATATCAGGCATTCTCTTATAGCTATAGTAGATTCACATCAACCGTGCATTTGATGTCTAGGCCAGTCCCCTACGACGCTCCTGATTGGCTGTTGATAAGCCAGTCACAGGGCTGGAATTCCAGCCCTGTGATTGGCTTATCAACAGCCAATCAAGAGCGTCGTAAGGGACTGGCCTAAACATGAGATGCACGGGTGATGTGAATCTACTAAAGTATTATCATGAAAGGCTTCGCTTCATTAGAGCACGGCGTCGGCATCTGGAGAATCTACAAGTCTTCAACAAAACGTTCAGACCAACGTTCGCTCATTGCTGTTTCTGCAAAGTCCTGATTCAGGGATGTTATTATCATTAGTAATAGTAGTAGTATGGAGGAGTTATGAAGTTCCATTTGACAACGTCTGTATGTGTGTGTGTGTGTGTGAGAAAGAGAGAGAGAGAGAGAGAGAGAGAGAGTATGTGTGGAAGATTGGCAGCATGAGTTGGATGTGCATAAGAGGGTTGCTAAACGGTTTGTAAAAACATAGTGTACTTTTTGCATCAGGAAGGGGTGTATGACAGGGAAGTGTATGTGCCGGTGTTTTCTGTTGAGTCAGCGGTGAGTATGTGTTTGTTGGTGCATGATTGGTTTGGGCATATGGGGAAAAATAAGTTGTGGGAGTGCATGAGAGAGAGATTGTATGCGCCTGGGTTGAATAAGATTTGTGTGGATGTGGCTGTTACGTGTGAAGACTGTCAGAGGGGAAAGTATCAGAGTGTGCATGCGAGTCTGCCTGTGTTGCGATTGCAGAAGAAAGAGCCATTTGAAATGCTTGTGATTGATTGTGTTTTGTTGCCAAAAGACTGTGAGGGGGTTTTGGGTTGGGATGATGGGTGGTGGATCACATGAGTAAATTTGCCTATGTGGTTCCCATCAAAGATAAGAGGAGTGAAACCGTTGCGCAGATGGTGGGGCAAGTGATGTTGTCTATGTGTGTGTGTGTAAGCCGGCAAAAATGTTGAGTGATAATGGGCCTGAGTATGTAGGGTGAGAATTTGAAGAAATGTTGAAGGAATGGGGTATTGTCCATGTGTATTCTACTCCGTATATGCCCAGTGCGAATGGTTTGGCGGAAAGGACTGTTAGAACAATGACCGAGATTTTGCGAATGATGAGTAGAGGCGACAATGATTGGGATATGTGTATGTAGGACATGCAGTGTGGGTATATAACGCCACACTGCAGAAGAGTATAGGTATGTCTCCTTGGAAGTATGTGTTGAATTTTGAAAGGATTGTTAGGCTGTGGTTGGGTCTATCAGAGAGTGATCGAGATTTGTGGAAGAAAGCGAGTGAAAGGCTTTAAAGTTTTAGGATTGGAGGTAAGGTGTTGAAAGAGGTGGTTGAGAAAGGGAGAATGAATGTGAATAAGATAAGGGAGAAATTTGAAGGGTCTTTTGAGATTTTGGAAGTGGGACCAAGTGGATTGAGTTATGTGTTGGGGAAATTGCAAGTGCAAGTGGGTGTGGATGAGGTTAGGGCACACCATAACCAGCTCGTAAGTGGAGGGAAGTACACCAGTATGTTTGGGAGAATGCAATGAGTGAGTGGTTGAGGGTGAATAAATGTGAGCCAATGTCAGTGAGCAAATGGGTCTGGAAAATCGGCAGTTATTATTGGTTGAGTATGGAAAAAAGCAGAAGGAGGTAAGGAAAGGGAATGAAAGGGAGAAATGTGAACTGCATGATAGAGGGGTTAGTGTTAGGGCAAAAATGGTGGATAAGGCGTGTAATACAGATGACTTTGAGGGGAGGAATGATACATATAGTGTGTGGGGGTTTGAATTGTCAGGGTTTAGTGAAGTTTCACCGGGAAGGGAATCAGGTGGTAAGGTTGTAGCTGGCAGTATGAATGAGTCTCTTTGGGAGTTTGGCAGGAGTGTAAATGTGGTGGCAGAGTTACGAGAGATATTTGGACAAGAGTTGGAAGGGGTAGAAGAGATAGTGAATGGAATTTGGGAGGATGGTAGTGAGGGAGATAGTAATGGTAGTCTGACTGGAAGTGGTCTGGGAGAAGTTAATGGCGGTGTAACTGAGAGTGTGTATGAGGGCCCTCAAACAAGATCCAGGGGACCTGCATCCGAGCATCCGTGGCATCCGTGGGTATTGCGGAAGGCTATTTAGTGTGGGTGTTGTTAGTGTAAGGAGACGTTGTCAAATGTAATGGGGGAGGAAATATGGAGGAGTTTTGAAGTTCCATTTGACAATGTGTGTGTGTGTGTGTGTGTGTGTGTGGAGAGAGAGAGAGAGAGAGAGAGAGTAATTGGTGGTTGGATGGTTAACGACTGCATTGGCTGTTGGTGAGTTCTGGGTTGTCTGCTGTTAGAGATCAGTTCTGTGTTTTGAGTGAGTGTTTTTAGTCAGTCTTTGGTGAGAGCTGGTGACAGTTAGTAATGTCGGGAGCAGTTATTTGAAGGCACTGGAAGTTAGTTGAGTTTTGTGTGTTATTGATTTGTTTTATTGATTTGTTGTTAGTTTGGTGTTGTTTACTTTAGAGTGGTTGTGCCTGTATTGTTGGATTGTTGTGCTTTTGAGTTCCTGAGGGTTGTATGTGATTGTTGTGGTTGAGGGTGTTGTTGTTATTGTCATTCCTTGATGCTGTTAGTGGGTGTGTGTGTTGCCTTCTGTGTTGTTGGTTTTTTTTGTGTTGTTGGGGATTGGTTGTGCAGTGGTCTTGGGTTGTGATTCTGTTCCTTTTTTGTTGTTGTGTTGTTGAGTTGTGGTTGTGTTCCTTGGTTGTTGTTGTGGTTCTTGATTGTTGTGTTGTTGAGTTGTGGTTGTGTTCTTTGGTTGTTGTTGTGGTCCTTGGTTGTTGTGCTGTTGTTGAGTTGTAGTCCTTGGGTGTTGTTTTGTTGTTGGGTTGTGTTGTGGTCTTTGTTGTGGTTGATATCTCTGTGACCTCGACCGGCAGACAGCACAGGATAGCCCAGAGTATCTGGAGTGGTTGGTAAGTACATGTGTTTTGTGTTCTTTTGTAGGTATAGGTCAATTGTCCTGTGTGTATGCTGTAGTATAAAGAGGAAAGTGTGACTGGGGTGAGTTGGGCAGCAGGAGTGATTAGGTTTATGTGGGGGGAATTTGCCACTTGTTTTTTAGCTTGTGATCCCGCCACAGTAGTACTAGTAGTAATAGCAGCTAAACAATCTACATGCCGATTTTCTAAACCTAAGCAATACAGTTGAGAGAACAAGTACCGAACGCCTATAAACAAATGACTTTAAAAAGCACCTGCCATTATTTACAGAATTTTAAAAATTGAGCAATGAAATTTACCAACTATAAAGTAAACGTCTCTTCCTACAAATGACATTTACCTCCAGAAAAGCGAAACTAACTTCCCCACGCCTATTCACAGCTGGTCGACTGGTGAGCGGTAGTTGGGATCGAATCATGGACCTAACAATACGAGTTCGCACATTTATCAAGTATTTTATATGTAAATGGCTCTCCTTAATGTAATTATTTTCTTAAGAGAACTTTTTTTTTCAAAAATATAAGTTCCAATATATAAATGGCTCTCCTTAATGTTATTATTTTCTTGAAGATTTTTTTTTCACAAATATAAGTTCCAATATATAAATGGCTCTCCTAAATGTAATTATTTTCTTAAAAGACCTTTTTTTCACAAATATAAGTTACAAGGTGTTTAATTAACAATCGCCAACACTGTCGTCCTGAAAGGTAAATAGAATGGTTTATGCAAAAACTGCCTAAATAATGGGTTTCAGTCTGATACTCTTTGGATATCAAGTCGCTTCTTGATACAATTGGTCTTTTGTGCCCAGCGGCAATTCATACTTTTTTGTTCCTTCAGTTTGTCTCAATATTTTCCTGCCTGGAAAACAATACCTTTACAATATACTGTTAGAAGATCGCCCAAAAAGAAATAATTAAAAATAAGCAAAGCTCAAAAGGACAATATGAGGTTTCCTTCGTTAGTGAGATCCAGGTATTGTGGGAGACAGTAATTGCCAGTTTTGTCTTTCTTTCTTTCTTTCTTTCTTTCTTTACGGAATCACCTTTGTTGTGGAAATCGATTGTCTTCCTTTGTATCTTCTTTCTTTACGGAATCACCCTTGTTGTGGAAATCGATACACCCAATTTCCCGCAGTCACTACTCTCCCATAGACTATTGTCCTGGATCTACAGTTATACATCCTTTTGTGACTCGAGTAACGTCAACAATAACGACACAACAACGCTTTTATTTCCTCCACTGGCCAATAATGGATTTCCGATAAGAGGCGCAAAAATCTTCAGATATCATAAGGGCGTCACTTCAACCTTTCAAAACGGCCGAGTATTGAATGTATAAATGGTCCTTGTGTTCAGAGAATGCTTACAAAACGAACAATAATATCTTCCTTTATCCCAGGTTACACCAACTACAGTCATCGACCATGGTAGAGGATTGGAAAAATTGCGTTTAATAAATCTCGACAGGTCCTGGCTTATACTTCTCAAGATTTCAAACAAATACCATGACTAGCCTATATGGTAACTAAACAAATACCTCACCATACTACACCAATCACATAAAAAAAATCATATATACTTCACTAATATTAAAACCTAAGGGAAGGCGCTGATCTGTTGTTTCTCTGCCTAGGACATGTGGCCAGTCTGTCGCTAGGCCCACTGTCTAACGCCCCCACCTCCCCCGCCCCCACAAGCCAGAGGGCTGGTTCCTACTCTCCTACTCCTGGGAATTGACCCCGGATCCTCTCAATGGTGGGAGAGAACCTTACCACCGCGCCACACGGAGGGTATGCTTTCCTTCCTTATAAAATGATATTAAAAGTGAGATAACAAGAGTCCATCTATACAATCTTTTTGAACCTTTTCAACTGACCACCCTGTATTGCTGCAATGGATAGCTGATTTGATGATATTGATCCATTCAAGCCAAGTATTCGTTTTCAGTAACTCGTCATATTTTCTATTTCTATAAGCCTTCTTAATCAAGATATTGTTCGAATTGACGTGATTTTTACTGTTTCGTTTTCCATTTGCTGTCAACGCAAATGAAAACGAAACAGTAAAAAATATATCAGTTCGAACAATATCTTCATTACGAAGGCTTATACTAATGAAAAATATGTCAAGTGACTGAAAAAGAATATTTGCTGGAATTTATGAATTTTTGGCTTGAAAAAAAAAAAAAAAAAAAAAAAAAACTACGGCCTGGCATCATGATACCCGTTACCAGCCCAAACCAGAAGAGGACAAGAAGAAGAGG
>NC_087215.1:9097465-9113567 GCF_015104395.2 Macrobrachium nipponense | reverse complement strand
CAGATCTCTCGAACAGAAGAAACTGTTGAAACCAGTCAGACCACCTTTTCCTACATTTATTCTACAGAAATTATGTCTTCTGATTGCATCTTTGATATCTGTTTTATTGTGTTGTTTCACCAATTACGTGACGTAAGAATAAAAAAATCCCTTAAGTATACATTCAGGTTTTTTGACGGATCTCTGTCGTAGGTCGAGAAGAGAAAGTTGGAAATAAATGAATGGACCTGTGTATCATGATAGGATCCATTGATATGAAAAAAAAAAATTTTTGTAAGGTAGTGGCGTTCAGTAGCATGAAATAATATCACATAGAAACTAAATTACTTTGTGTAGACTTAAATTAGTATAGAAGGAACCTGGGTCGGGGTTGGTAGGCGGGGATGGAGGTGGGTGGGCGAGTCAGTGAGGTAGCAGGGAGCTTCTCCGGGTTAAGGCATTTGGATTGGAGAAACAAGAAAAAGTTGAGTGGGAGATATTGTTGGAATGTTTCTGTAGGGAAGCAAACAAAAAGTTAAGGGAGCGCGAAGTATTTAGACAAGGGGGGCGGGTGTGGGTGGTTGAAGTTGAGAAGACTAACTGATATGGGGAGCTGCAAAAAATATAAGGCGTGACATTGGCGGGGGGGGGGGGGGTGGGGGGGGGGGGGGGGGGGGGGGGGGGGGGGGGGGGGGCGTTGAGAAGAATAACTGATATGGCTAACTGTAAGAAATATAATGACTTGACATTGCAGATAACGCCTGGAGAAGCTTGTGCAGGACCTGTGATGGAGGCAGTGAGACGTGTCGGTGAAGTGAATTGTAGAAAAGTAACGAGCGTCTATACAAGGAATCAAACGTGAAGTTTGCAAACTCTTAGCGCTATAGAAGCAAGGCCAACTATACGTTTTGAGTTTGAGTATCCTTCGCCCCGTTCATACTGAAAGGTGACGTGAGACGTGAAACGGTGTTCGGAAGCATGCATCGCCTACAGCGTCCAGTCACGATTTAAGCGTGATATGTGCATGAAATTCCTTTCGGGCCACCGAGTCAAAGGCAAGTCGTTTTAAATAGGAGTGAGAGAGAGAGAGAGAGAGAGAGAGAGAGAGAGATAAAGGAGAGTCATCAGTTCAAACAGGACGCATCGCTAATGTGACATCTCCATCACCTCGAGCGAGATTGCGACGTCGTCATCTCCTTCTTCCTCATTAGTGTGATGGAGAGAGACTGATGGAGACGACGGAAACCATCCTCCCCCCACCCCCACCCCATCCCTCTTCTTTCTATCCATGAAGATAAGTCGGGGTTGTGGGTGAAGGAGTGAAGTGATATTTTTTCTTCAAGATTACCAGGAATATTAAGAGAAATATAAACGATGTTTATTTCCTTGTGTTTGTTGGTGGTTCATTATTTGTTTTTGTTTGGGAAGATCACTTTATTCGTTTATATTTCTTTGGTGCGCCGATTATTCCCGTAGTGTTTTATTGAGTTTTTGTTAAGGCCTGCATACCGTTGTTCTTTATTGGGAGAATTTTTTTAATTTGTTACCAGCTTCAATTTGTGTGGTTCGTTTCTGGTTTGTAGTGGAGTAGAATATTATCCTACAGATACAAGCAACATATTCTCTCTCTCTCTCTCTCTCTCTCTCTCTCTCTCTCTCTCTCTCTCTCTCTCTCTCTCTCTCTCAAAAAAGACAAATATAAAATATTTCTGTTATCCCCAAGAAAAACGAAAAAGCCCCAGCAGTCCTTATTTACTCTGAAGGGATCCATTGGAATTCTAAATCGTCCGAATATTGGATGTGTGTATAATAGAAGTAAGGAGGGAGGGGGGAGGGGGGCCAAATAAGCCTAATGGTGATAGATGACAGAAACGCTGCGAATTTGATGAGTCCGGTTTCTCTCCCATTTGGGCATCCAAAACAAATAGCAGTTTTCTGTTTGGAAGGAGGACGGGAATTTCGTTCGTATCACCCGAGACAAAACGATTAAGAATGATTGGTGTTTCGTTTATTATTATATATGAAGTTGGAATGGTCTCTTTATTCATTGATACTTGACGACGGAACAGTGATAGGACATTGCTCTCTCTGTAAGCTGTGAAAGTCGGTTTACTGTTGAGTCTGAACTACTGAAGTTATGTCTCAGCTATACGTCTGAAATTTTGAATCGAATGTGGAGGAAAGGTTCCATTACAGTGAAAATACTTTTAGTATTTGATTTTAGATTTACTCCAAAAACAGATAGGCTATGAATATATGACATAAATAAAAGTGCCAGTGTATAGCAGCATCTTTCTTCAGTTTTATCTCTTCGAACTAGTGACCCTCTCAGAGGTCAGCAAAATGTTGAAAAGTTAGTTCTCTAATTACATGCGCTAATAGAGAATATCATTCCAGAAAGAAGAACTGGATGAAGATCACATTCTCTCAGAGCGAAATCTTCAATTCGTTCAATCACATTGAAAGGCTATATTACACTGAGACGCATCTTATTACTGGATTATTCTAGCAATCCATTAGTACCATACGAAAAAAAAAAGTTGGAGTTTTTCGAGTACTAATCGTGATTCGGTCTTTACCGTTGGTCTAATGTGCGTAGCCAAGAGCACCAGCCGAAGCTATAGTCGAGGCTTTGGCTGAAGCATATATATATATATATATATATATATATATATATATATATATATATATATATATATATATATATATATATATATATATGCATTAAGCTACAAATGTCCTTTAATATCAAATTCACTTGTTGGCCGAGTCGGAAATGTCACTGGAGTCCTGATTTCTCTTCTGTCCACTGGTTCGAATCCACGAGAGGATGAAAATATTATCAACTAAAAAATTCCCCTTTGGTTAACATATATGAAAATATATTAATTCAGAGGTAGAACGAACTGGATATTAAAAGACATTTTTAGCTTTATGCAAGTATATGAATCATGGTGATGTGATAAAAATTCATATATATATATATATAATATATATATATATATATATATATATATATGTATATATATATATATATATAATATATATATATATATACATATATATATATATATATATATATATATATATATATATATATATATATATATATGTATATATATATATATATATATATATATATATATATATATATTATATTATGTATGTGTGTGTGTATCGTATTTAGATTCTCAGTAGATAATGCAGTATCACCTACTACTGGAAATGTGAAATCGACAGTTGTGGATAGCATGGAATTCTTTCCAGAATGACTTCATCACTTCGACCGGTTACGTATATGATGGATATGGAACGTTATTGCCTTTCGCCTCATGAAATATTCGTCGAAAGCTTTTCGTTTATTTCTGATTTTCCCGTCGACCGATTCACATTTCTTTTTTATGGGAGATTTTCATCGGAGTGGATGAGTATAGAAAATGATGGCTGTGTGCTTTTATTTGAAACAGAGATTTCGATTTTGTATTGATGCTGGAAATTTAGTATTAAATTTCCGATTAAGGCAATTGAATGGGACTATTTTTTTTTTTAGGTTACCATGCAATACCTCATCAAAGCATCTTAAATTAAGACGTCTCAATTTTCTTACTCCTTTGTTTTATATATATATATATATATATATATATATATATATATACATATATATATAATATATATATATATATATATATATATATATATATATATATATATATATATAGAAAAATCAGTATAACACTGATACTGTGAATGGATTCGTATTAGGGGTAGTTATAAAAAGTGCCGGAAGTTGACATGCCAAGGGAAATAAAACAGGTGGCAGAAATCGAGGAAAACAGAAGGAGGAAAATTCCAGAATTTGGCCCCAAGGTGAAAAATAAATATCCCTGTATAGTTCGCTGCATCGTTTGGTAGGCGTAAGCCCAGAGATTCACACCAGGTATCGTTTTCAGGTCAGCCCCTTACTACTATAGTAGATTCGCATCTGACGTCTAGCTAGTCCCTGACGACGCTCCTGACTGGCTGTTGATAAGCCAGTCACAAAGCTGGAAACTCTCAGTCTCTCTCGAGAGTTCACATAGGCAGAAAGTATGTTCCAACTCTCCTAAGGGATACTTTTGAAAGACATCCCTCAGGAGAGGTGGAACATGCATTCTGCCAATGTGAACTCTCGAGGGAGACTGAGAGTTTCCAGCCCTGTGATTGGCTTATCAATAGCCAATCAGGAGCGTCGTAAGGGACTGGCCTAGACATAAGATGCACGAGTGATGTGAATCTACTATAGTATCACTCAGTTCTATTTTATTACTCTGCCTCATTATACACCCACCATTAGTGCTGAAGAACCCAATCATTATTTAAGAAGTGAATTATTGCAATTGTTGTCAGGTAAAAACACAAACAAGCAGTCAGAATTGCAGTGCATTACGCATCTTTCTAAGATAATAATTATGAGACCGTTTGACTGCATTAACGGCATCATTTGATCTAGTTAGAAGCTTGTATTTAGTCCTTTGTAGTGCAGTAGGAGAGCAGCGTTTCACTATGTCCTGTGTGATGGTTTAGAAGAAATCGGTGCTTTCGCATTTATGAAAAGTGAATTTTTTGCAGAACATGAGATTTTGGCCCTGCAATACGTCGTCGTATTATTGTATCTATGCTTGTCAAGCAAAGTAATCAGGTTCTAGTAATACATTTATTATCACTTAACTACATGAACAGCCAACTTCTGTAGATAATGTCATGTCATTTATCTTTTAGCCATGATATTCATAAATATTCTTATTTTCTTTCTAACTTCCGTGTAATTATCCCTCAAATTTGTTATGAATCGTATATTTTCCATTATCTCGCTTTTTTTTGTAGGATTCCGTTATTCCCGTATACGCCCCCTCCAAGGATTCCTCCTTGTCCTAATCTGCTTGGAGGCCCTCGAATCCCGTTCGGTGTTCACAGTCAGTCGAAGGACTTTTTATTTCTTTTTTGTAACCAGAAACACCGCTGACAACCCTTCCTTTGTTGTGAAGGGAAAACTCTTTCGTCGCTGTGTGTCTTTTGATGATGATGATGATGATGTTCGAGGGCTGAGGGTGGGCGGGGGGTTTTGGGTTGGAGTGTCCAGCTCCCCCTTTTCCTTCCCCCCTTCCCACGACACAACTACTTCATCTGACAAACCATCATCCTCCCGACCCCTATCTTAAATTTTGCTGTCTCTTTTTCTTTTCATCCTTTAGGTTAAGACTTCATTCAGTCTGACAAATGATGGAGACGAAGGAACAAGAAACAGAGGCGATAATTCTCTCGAATTGTGTCGCTCTGCGTTTTGTGATGAAGGTAGGTTTTGTCTCATTTCAACTAAACCGGAAGTGTTTATGGATGAATTCCTTTTTGTTGTTGTTGTCATTTGCATTTTCTCATTGTGTTATTCACTGAATTTTGAATTCTGATTGAGTGTTTGAATATTTTTTTTATGATCAGTGCCAGAGATATTTCTGTTTTATGTCACTCAACATTAACAAGACTAAAGAAAGGGAAATAGTAGCCTTTGACGATATTTTAGTGTTTCTTTTAAATAATTTTTTTTTTCACATCACTGACAGTTACCTGGAGGTTTCCAATTTTAATATTGCCTTTGATGCTCATCAACATTATTATTATTGGGCACAATTTACCGTGTCGAAAATGATGACAATGGTTGCAGGTCGACAATAATAATCGCATGTGAGTATAAAGTCTTTAATGGTTGATGAACCTAGTACAAGGCTCGAAAACTTTTATAATCCATTAAAGACTTTTATACTCACATGCGATATTATTGTGGACCTGCAACCATTATTATTATTATTTTATTTTATTTATTTATTTATTTTTTTGCTCTATCACAGTCCTCCAATTCGTCTGGGTGGTATTTATAGTGTGGGGTTCCGGGTTGCATCCTGTCTCCTTAGGAGTCCATCACTTTTCTTACTATGTGCGGCGTTTCTAGGATCACACTTTTCTGCATGAGTCCTGGAGCTACTTCAAGCCTCTAATTTTTCCAGATTCCTTTTCAGGGATCTTGGATCGTGCCTAGTGCTCCTATGATTATGGGTACAATTTCCACTGGCATATCCCATATCCTTCTTATTTCTATTTTAAAGGTCTTGATACTTATCCATTTTTCCCTCTCTTTCTCTTAAACTCTGTTGTCCCATGGTATTATTATTATTATTATTATTATTATTATTATTATTATTATTATTATTATTATGGTGTATCACAGTCCTCCAATTGGACAGGATGGTATTTATGGAGTGGGGTTCCGGGTTGCATCCTGCCTCTTTAGGAGTCCATCACTTTTCTTACTATTATTATTATTATTATTATTATTATTATTATTATTATTATTATTATTATTATTATTATTATTATTATTATTAATGGTCGTATTAGAAGCAGTATTAGTAGTAGTGGAACTGAAGATTTTCAGTGCCATTATTGGCAGATTCGCTTCAGAGCCTTAGTTGATTAATTTAGAGATGAGAATCTTCCTTTCCTCATCTCATAAGCGACAGTCCTAATCACTTTTCATCTCATTTTGCTGAATAATCCTCCGAGGGTGTAGAAAGTTCTTTAATACTTTGGAAGCCAGGCTCTGAAGGTCTGTAGGGAAACTGAACCAACTTTGTATCAGAGGGGATCCAAGTCCTATTTTCTCTGGTTTTGTCCGTACTTTGTTTCCCTTTGTTTATTTTTCTTAATTTGATGGAAGAAACGTTCATGATAATTACTGCTATTCGCATTGACTTATTTGGTCTACTACTTGTCGTAGGTGGTTGGAATTCGGTAGCATTTGGAATTTGGAATTTTAAAATCTTCTTTTGTTTGTGTATCTTACATTAGAATTTGTCCTCATCAACTTTATCATTATTAGTATTTTATCTTCTCGCTCATTTTGGTGACGAGTTTTGGACTCTTGGAATTTATCGACACTTTCTTCGATTTCATTTGTGTCTGTTTGATAGTTACCCCTAAACTTACCTGTGTTTACCCGTTATTCCATTCGTGATTGTAATTCATCCACTAAAAGTATGTGTCGGTTCTACCGTGTGTTTGAATAATCACGGGCGTGCGCCCATGCACACACACAAACACACACACACATACACATACACATACGCATACACACACACACACACACATATATATATATATATATATATGTGTGTGTGTGTGTGTGTGTGTGTATGTATGTATGTGTGTGTGTGTGTGTGTGTGTCGTCTCTTCGGCCCCAAGTGCACTCGTTACTGCTTGTTATTGTTTATCCATTCCATTTGTTCTCTTCTTACTGTGCTGTCCAACTGCTTTAACTTTCCCCTGGGGAGGGCTTGTGGGTCTAAAAATAACTGTCTGTTGTCTCTTAATGAACTACACCAACAACAACAACAACAACAATAATAATAACAGTATGTAATTGTTTGTTTATCGAAAGCAAAGATAGAGCTGATTCAGGTACACTCTCTTTAGATAAAAGTTTTAAAGAGAACTAGAATAAAAGTAGGTCGTTAGTTTTCGAATACATTGTTCACCCTGTTTGACCTGCTAGTGAAAAGTGGATTAAAAAAATATGTCTCATTTTTCTGACGTTCCATTAATAGCCTGTCAGTCTCTCGAGCTGTGTTCTGGCGATTTTGGAACGTCCCCTAAAAAAATGACGCCTATGTGATTTTTTTCATAGTAATTATATTCCTAAAAGAACGAATGTTTTCTCTTGGTTTCTTTTCGTTCATGTATCGTAAATTGTTTGTTGTGAATGTTTGTGATCTTGTTTCTAAATAAAGTTCCGATCGTGTGTCGATTATTTGTGAAAATTCCTAAGTTGTTGGATTTTACTCTCTCTCTCTCTCTCTCTCTCTGTGTGTTGTGTGTGTGTGTGTGTGTGTGTGTGTGTGTGTTTTACTCGATCTTCTCTTTGGTATTTCTATTGGCCTGTCCACTATTATGATACCATTTAAACAAAATCAAAGCGAGGTATTTCATGTTTTTTTTTCCTTGCGTACACGCACACACAGTATGTATATCTATATATATAATATATATATATATACTTATAATATCTTATATATATATATATATATATAATATACAACGTGTGTGTGTTAGTATGTGTCTGTGCTTGTGCGTGTATGTATGCAATGCTATACATGCCCTCGTGTTTGTCTTCAGCATGAAAGTCATGGATGAAATGTCACAAAAAATAACGTAGAAAAAGCAAAAGGAAAAAGGATGAACGGCCACCCTTTTGAGTTCAAGGCTCAGTTGCCCCCGACATCGTGTCCTGGAGGGGCTGAATAATTGTTCTGGACAGATGTACACATGTCCCTTCCCCCCGGATGCACCTTTCGAGGTTGGTATAAATCTCTCTCTCTCTCTCTCTCTCTGATTACGAGTTCACATTAACACTCTAAATTAGCAACTCCTCAGAACCTTCTCGAGAGTTTGATGTAAATCAGAGTTTATTGGTGATTTCTGGAAGTGAGAATTTTGAATTGGCCTTTTTTCGCGGAAGATTGGTAAACTTTTGACCCTTCATTAGAGCATCAGATATACGCTCTTGACTTCATTACACTAACTGATAAGATTTTCCTTCGGGATTAGTTTGGAGTTTTGGTTTTATTCTAGAATAATGGCTGAATTTTTCAACTGTTTAGATTTCACTAATATCAAGTTTGTGAGTAATAATCAAATTTGATATTTTTTTTTTTTATAAAAGTCCGAGAGACAAAGAGATATGGTAGGATAGACGAGGAAGCTCAGGGAGAATTGATGGGTGTTCATAGAGGGGTGGGGTTGTGGGGGGGGGGGGGGGGGGGGCGCAGTAGTTAAAGACATATTATGGCTTGGTGTGAGAAAGATTTATTTATTTGCTTTGGTTATGAGTTTGTATTTGCATTTGATATAAAGATGAGTATGATGGATGTAAAGATGAATATAATTGATATAAGGAATAGTGTAATTGATATAAGTATGTGTATAATCTGAAGGCATAAAACTGGCAGGTTAAATATGATTGAATGATTAACAAAGCCTGTTGAAAATAAGAGAGAGAGCTGTTCATTTTACAATATGAAATGGAATCATAATGGAGATGCTCTTAAGGTGACATGTTCGTGTAATTTGCCATAATATTATCTCAGTTTTCATGCACTCTTTTATTTATTTTTTTACTTTCAATTTTTTTCTATGTCCACCTTCCTGCATTGCTTACCAGCTGTTTACCTTGTTCGCAATTTTATTTATTTATTGATTCATTAATTGGTTGATTGATTGATTGATTTTTTTTTTAAGTTTGCTGCACAAGTGACTGGTTAACTTTGCTAGTTTCATATGATTTATTCCTCATCATTTACGATGATCTATTTCTTCTCAAGGAACAGCAGACCTCAACAGGTCTGCTTTGCTTGTTGAATTTTGTCGTTATACATCGGAAAAGGAGTCGTTAGCACTGCCTTCAGAAAAAAATCCCATTGTTCATAATTCACTTGAAGACAGATGTGAGCCACTGCCATTGTTTACCTGAGGTCAAATGTGAGATCTAATATATTCCTCACATCCAGTTATATCGCACCTGCGATAATCTCGGCGTCGGCGAGTGAATCGGCAAAGGAAATCTCCTAATCACTTCCACCCGACTGGCAGAGACGGGAATCCCTGGTGATGAATTAATTCATCGATAAATCAGATTCAGAAAGCTTCGAATTTGGTTTCGGATGAGGCGCCCGGGGAGGGAGGGAGGGAGGGCGGGGGGAGGGAGGAGGAGGAAAGCGTAGTTCATGGTTTGGGTGAAAGCGTTTGTCTTATAATTATTATTAATGGCTTCATTTTATTATAGGTTTTTTTTTTCTAGTGCGTCTCTTCTGTTCTTGTCTGTCGGTTTTATTTTTGGCTTGCTCTTTACATTTGCTTAACTCTCAGTCTTTATATAGTTGGGTTTATTCATCTTCTATTTTGAGCTGTAATTCATGCATTTACACATACATGCATAGATACATGCACTTCATTGCAGTCAGAACCGTTTACGAATCATATATGTTTATATGAATAATTATTACGTCACCGTGATTCCTATAAATTATTCGAGCTACAAATGTCCTTTAATATCTAATTCGCTCTACCTTGGAATTGATATGTAAACCGAAGGGGAATTTTTTAGTTGATAATAATTGCATCCTCTCATGGGTTCGAACCACCGCCCAGCGGACAGAGAAGAGATCAGGACGTCAGTGATTTCGTCTCTGTCCGCTGGACGGTGGTTCGAAACCACGACAAGACGAAATTATTATCAACTCAATCATTCCCCTTCGGTTTACATATACGAAAATATAATCAATTCCGAGGTAGAGCGAATTAGATATTAAAGGAGATTTGTAGCTCGAATAATTTATATGTTTACACATACAGTCAGTGTGCCGTGGGAGGTTTTCTCATCACTGAACGACCAGTAATTTTCCATCTGATTCTCTCCTGTTGCTCGAAGGTGCTGTGCGCGATGCACAATACTTGCACAGGAATCCCTCCAACCGATATCTCCCATACAGGTGTGTTTGTGTGCGCATACTGTTTCCTCTGAGGAAATCTTTGACCCTAATCTCCTTCCAGGAAAGGGTTTATATAATATAACCCTCTGGGCCGATCGCTTCTTCGAATAAGGTGGCCTTCAGAGAAAGGTAACAAAATATTCGAAGGCTTTCTTGTTCTGTATATGTGATTACGTGAGAGATATGATTGTCTTTAGTTTTTATTGCTTTGGCAAGTATGTTCTTCGTGGGAAATAGGGATAGACTTTTTTTTTTTTTTTTTTTTTTTTTTTTTTGCCAGATATGGAACGTCTTATTTTATTTTCATATTTGAACACAATAAGACGTTCCCTCGTAAGAAACAATAACAATGATAAAAATCCCATAGTCCCAGGCGTTTACGAACTACCGTGTATGGATTGTAATAGTAAATATTTTGGTGAAAGTGGACGGGGACTAGATATACGTTTGGGCGAACATAAGCGAGCTTATGAACTACAATCACAAAACAGCGCAATAGTAGCACATGCATTCAGGAATGATCATAGACCCAACTGGAACGAGGCTAAAATTATCTTTAAAGGTAACAATGTAAATGTCAGACGACTAGTCGAGGGAGCTGCTATAAGTTTAGGAGAATCATTCAAAGGAAACAAGTCTTTTGTCAACGAAGACCCATTTGTTAATTTTTATATTACTAGTATGTTTTCAAAAGATTTTAACTGTAGGACAGGCTCTGTTTTTCCCTCTCCTGATGCCTCTGCCTTGCCTCTTCCAGTCCAGGTAACCGCTGCCCCGGGGGAGTCTGATAACGGTGCCCAATCTACGCCCTTGGATGAAGGACTTCATGTAATGTTGAACAACCTGTTACGAAGAATCCAACCAGAATTGCCAGGCCAAAAAGGAATTTATAGGGGAGAGGGTATCACCTAGTTGTGGTTAACTACCCTCTTTCTTCATCACCTGGCCCATTAACGAGCTAACGACCGTTGTCACAATCTACAACGACTCTTGTTTTTAAATTTACCTCTGTACTTGTTGTAACTTATTGGTTCATGGACTGAAGATGAACCCAGGGAAGGGTTCGAAAGCTTTCTGTAAAGTCTTCAAAATTATACATGAACTTTTTACACTTTGTATTATTGTGGACCCTTTAGAACATTATATATACTCTCGTGATAGAGAGTTTTTCCCTACTAAGTAAGATTATTATTAACTCGTCTATTTGCGAGTTAACTACCGGTGCCAACAACCTTTAGTGACACTGTATTTTTATTATTATGTTTACCTCATTGCATTTGTAAGTCAAATTACTCCTTTGAACTAAAGATGAACCCAGAGAAGGGTTCGAAAGCCATTGAAAGGTTTCTATGAAGGTTTACACGAACTTTCAAAGCTTATACTTTTTTAGGGTCTTTTAGAAAATTATTTTTGCAAAATCTTAGGCTCTCATCACTTTTCGTTTTCTGAAACACAAACTTTGACGTCACTGCCCTGCCTTGATAAAAGATTATTTATTGTTATTTTGTGATGCTGCTTTGAACCTTTGCCGGATTTATATCACCTGAAAGAAACGTTATCCCCGATAATTAATGAATTCAGTCCCATTGTCGGGAAATCGGTTCCAAATCAACTTAACAAAAAAAATGAAGAGCTAGAATTCGCGACAGTTCACCATTCCAGTAACTTCATTCCATTCGAATTTTTCGTACGGAAAATTATCCTCTCTCTCTCTCTCTCTCTCTCTCTCTCTCTCTCTCTCTCTCTCTCTCTCATGAACTTTGAGCTTATAATGGCTTGTGGAGAAGATGAGACTCATTGTGGTGTCTTGCAGCGGCAGCAGAATGTGCTTGATGAGCTGTTCATCTGACAGACAGACAGACAGACAGAAAGACAGACAACTGATATCTCAAGTTCTTACAAAATACTCCGCTGAACGAGTTCTTCTAATTATGCAAACTGGCTCCGTGTATGTTTCCAAATATGTTCCCAAATAGGTAACACGAGCTCACGAGTTTCCTTCTCTCACTGGGCCGCTTAAATCGCTCCAAATCTTATCCGCTCACACGGCCGAATAAACCGTACTTCTAGTTTCATCCAAAGTATATATATAGTTTCATCCTCTCACTCGCCTGGATGAGACTCTGTGTCGTCAAGCAGCAACAGCATTAAGACAGTCTTATTTTTCAGTCTCCATTCCACATTGAGAAAAAAAAAATTTCTTTTCCACACGGAACTTGTTCTGCGCTTTCCCCATTCAGGTTAAAAGTAAATGTTTATAGGACGGTAAATAAATTGTTTTCATATTTAATAATAAATGAATTTATTCATCCATGCTTTATTTATGTATCTATTCAGTAGTTTCTTCGCCAATCTTGGCTTCCATTGGGTGTCTTGGAAATGCCAATTTCTAATCTGCATAGGAGCGCATAGCATTTCTGTTGCATTGCAATGTCGGGGTAGCGAACTTGGGTCATTTCTCTTCCCTGTTGACTGGATCGCTTCTGGTGCTGAGAGTGAGTGATGGTTGTACTTGGAAGGAAGCACCTTCCACTGTGATGAGGTGGAGGTACTAATTGTGATTTGTGTATGTGTGTGTATGTGTTTGTGTGTGAAGGTCTAACTAAATAAGCAGGTATCCTCATATTGAAGTGATTGATATTCAGGTTTGTAACAAGTTATGGCTAGGCCTTTTTGAGCTGAGATGTAAAGAACCGTATAATGTCTTTAATAAAACAGCAGCCTATGAATTACTATATAACACTACAGTAATTTATGATATGCTTTATTACGGAGAAAGTAGAGTATGAGATATTTTGCCAAATAAATAAAATATTGATTTATCTAAGGGTCAAATGATAAATAAGAATAACAGAGGAACCTTGTACATGAAAGTACAGAGAAAGATTTAGTGCCAAAGGATCTTTGCTGGTTTGGGTACCTCTAATGAATACAATTCCAGAGAAGAGGCCTTGAATACCTTCAAAAAATGAATTTGCGTGACTATCAAGAGCTGAAGTTTATATAATCATAAGATGATAGCTCCTGTGTTCATAAAGTAAGTGTTTTTTTTATTGCGAATTGTTCTACTCCTAATTCAAGAATAAAAGTTAACTAACTTGAGCTATTTTATTTTTTAAAGATGAATTATCTTTTTAGAGATAATTAGATTATCATTGGAATAAGAATTACATACACTTCTACTATACACTAAAAGCATATATACTAGACTTATTAAGGGCGTGGTTTTAGGGCAAGAGCCCGTGCCCCCCAAAAATACAAGCAACAGATACTGTCATAATGATAATTTCCACAATCTCATTACTGCTAGGTACACTGACTATTCTGGACAATGATATCATTGCAGTAAGATTAAATAACTAAAGAAAAACAAGATATTCCAGTAGATGAACATTGTAACAGTTCAGGCTCAAAAGACAATATACTGCCTGTACGAGTTTAATAATAGAACGACGAGGGACATTTTTTAGTGAACCACATCACAAAAACTATCCATTTCTGTCATGGTTTGTGATGACCCATTTCCACGATGCAATTTAGCAGGAAAATATGACTGAGAATTTAAATTTGGATTTAAGCATTAATACCATTTTTATTGGGTGGTATTTTCGAATGCGATTTAGAGCAATATTAATACTATGGTGATTGTGCCATTGTTACTGAGTCGGTTTTAATTAATATTCAAAGTTAGGCCGACGAGCGTTATTTTTTGCCATAGCCGGTTATTTGTGGTGGAATTAAATACCACGTGATTGGCTGGAATTGAGAGGAATGTCGTTATGTGGAAATTTGCAGTAAGAGATTTTCGAAATGAAAAATAATACTTCTGGTGGTCACTCCCTTGGTAAGTGGATGCACATTCCACTTACCGTTTCAAAACAAGAAAACATTAACGCAAATGCGGTTAATCCCTTTCAATCAGGTACTAATGGGTGCGATTTTTGGTGATGCCATTCGCCTAGAATGGCGTGGGATAAAATCCTTGTTTATTTTGAACGAATTATGCAGAAGTCAAGCAAATTATGCAGGTCAACGAATAAATAGTTTCGATACCTTATGATTTTATTTGCTGGTAATGAGCTATTCATATATTCATCTCTCTCTCTCTCTCTCTCTCTCTCTCTCTCTCTCTCTCTCTCTCTGTTGTAGCTCAGTGATAACGTTTCACCTGTTGTGGATGAGAGAGAGAGAGAGAGAGAGAGAGAGAGAGGAGAGAAAGAAATAACAAACCAGTGATTTCCGGTCTCTCAATATACATACATACATAATATATATATATATATATATATATATATATATATATATATTATATATATATATAGAGAGAGAGAGAGAGAGAGAGAGAGAGAGAGAGAGAGAGAGAGAGAGAGAGAGAGAGAGCGAGGTCGTCCTCCAACCACCCCCTCTTTCCCCAACGGGGCAAAACAGTTCCTCAGATATATACTAAATCCTCGCAGTTTGTTTGCTTATTTATTTGTCATTATTTTTTCTTTTTAATACACATATTTCGTAAGACGGTAAAAAAAATAATTCTTCGTTACACAGGACGGATTGTGACCAACAAAAACATTTCGTCGTATAAGGATGTGAGTGCATCGATTGAAAAGATAAAACGAACAAAAATGTCATGTTTTGAAGAAGGCTCAATTCTGAATCAACCTTCTTATTCTGATATAATGAGAGTTTAAGGAGACTTGCTGGACTCGTGGGAAGAGAGGAATATAATTGGTCTGGAATTTACAATGATGTATCGGAACTTGTTAACATTTTCTACATCAGTATTTCATTCAGGTATGTGATTTCTCATATCATCTATTATCTAACATCTTAATTCAAGGCTTCGTATTGCTAACGTCCTTAATGCCCAGTACATCACTAATTAAATCCTCCATCCCCCTCCCCCCTTCACTTCCACACCACTTAGCCCTCTTAATGAGAGCATAGGGGTCTGGGTTATTGTTATCTAATGAATGGGTCATTAACGACTCATTAAGGGAGATCTTGGACGCCAGAGGCCGATCATGTTTCGCCAATTAAGTAAAGAGATTCAACCTAAAGCGACCTGACCCGATTGCTTTACTTTGTAGTACTGGAATTAGATGCCTCTCTCTCTCTCTCTCTCTCTCTCTCTCTCTCTCTCTCTCTCTCTCTACACACACACACACACACACACACACACACACACACAACAAAACCTCAAGATTGTTATCCAATACCAACCTAATAAGTCTCAGCATATTCCATTCATCACACCTGATGAATTAAAGCGTTAGTTTTAGAAAAGGTGTCTCATTTCAAGTGCTAATCTTGAATGTACAGTTGAACACTATGATGAAAATCTTCTTGAAAAAATAAACAACATGGCGGTGTTTCTATCCCCGAGGTCAGTAATTTGTAAATATGATTTCCTCAGCAAAGTCTTGCAAACATTTTTATCAATTTTTATTTCCTTGCAATCATTCATTAGTAAGCAATCTTATTATCATTCATTTCAAAAGTATGCAACCTTCTAATTACTAACAAGATGGTAGCGTTTGTTAGTTCTATA
>NC_087215.1:9057465-9092465 GCF_015104395.2 Macrobrachium nipponense | reverse complement strand
CGAGAACTGAAGGGATAAAGCTACCAGATGGGAGCAACATCAAACACATAGATGAGACAGGATACAAATACCTGGGAATAATGGAAGGAGGAGATATAAAACACCAAGAGATGAAGGACACGATCAGGAAAGAATATATGCAGAGACTCAAGGCGATATTCAAGTCAAACTCAACGCCGGAAATATGATAAAAGCCATAAACACATGGGCAGTGCCAGTAATCAGATACAGCGCAGAATAGTGGAAAATGGACGAAGGCAGAACTCCGCAGCATAGATCAGAAAACAGGAAACAAATGACAATACACAAAGCACTACACCCAAGAGCAAATACGAACAGACTATACATAACACGAAAGGAAGGAGGGAGAGGACTACTAAGTATAGAGGACTGCGTCAACATTGAAAACAGAGCACTGGGGCAATATCTGAAAACCAGTGAAGACGAGTGGCTAAAGAGTGCATGGGAAGAAGGACTAATAAAAGTAGACGAAGACCCAGAAATATACAGAGACAAGAGAAAGACAGAAAGAACAGAGGACTGGCACAACAAACCAATGCACGGACAATACATGAGACAGATTAAAGAACTAGCCACAGCGATGACAATTGGCAATGGCTACAGAGGGGAGAGCTAAAGAAGGAAACTGAAGGAATGATAACAGCGCACAATGATCAGGCCCTAAGAACCAGATATGTTCAAAGTACGATAGACGGAAATAACATCTCTCCCATATGTAGGAAGTGCAATACGAAAAATGAAACCATAAACCACATAGCAAGTGAATTGCCCGGCACTTGCACAGAACCAGTACAAAAAGAGGCATGATTCAGTGGCAAAAGCCCTCCACTGGAGCCTGTGTAAGAAACATCAGCTACCTTGCAGTAATAAGTGGTACGAGCACCAACCTGAGGGAGTGATAGAAAAACGATCAGGCAAAGATCCTCTGGACTATGGTATCAGAACGGATAGGGTGATACGTGCAAATAGACCAGACGTGACGTTGATTGACAAAGTCAAGAAGAAAGTATCACTCATTGATGTCGCAATACCATGGGACACCAGAGTTGAAGAGAAAGAGAGGGAAAAAAATGGATTAAGTATCAAGATCTGAAAATAGAAATAAGAAGGATATGGGATATGCCAGTGGAAATCGTACCCATAATCATAGGAGCACTAGGCACGATCCCAAGATCCCTGAAAAGGAATCTAGAAAAACTAGAGGCTGAAGTAGCTCCAGGTCTCATGCAAGAGTGTGATCCTAGAAACGGCACACATAGTAAGAAATGTGATGGACTCCAATAAGGAGGCAGGATGCAACCCGGTAACCCCACACTATAAATACCACCCAGTCGAATTGGAGGACTGTGATAGAGCAAAAAAAAAAAAAAAAAAAAAAAAAATAATAATAATAATAATAATTCCATTCAATCTTATATTTTGAGGCAACAATGCTGAATGTGTCGTTCTTACCCGTAGATTGTTTGATGAAGTTGTAGTTGGTAATGACTTCTGATATTATGGCTTAATTTCTCAAATGCATTTTTTAACACCGTTAGGTCTTATCATTTATTTTCCAATGAGTCGTTTATACCGGATATGCAACGCACTCGCATAAACAAGTACGTAATGACATTCCATTTCGACTGATATATTACGCTTCAGCAATCAATCTAACCATTGGTGAGGCTGTGGGTGCTATAAACAAAACTCATTGGATGGTAGTTTATTATCAAAAGTTATCACGCTGACTGCAATAAACTGCAAATTATATAACTATTTAGTATTTCGATAAATAATGTGTGACTTCAGCGATGAAATTCATCATTGGTTGCTTGGGAATGCCATAAATAAAGATGAAAGAAGACACAGTAGTTTATTCACGAAAAGTTACTTATCATATTGACTGTGATGCATCGCGAGGTACCAAATTATATATTTCGAAATGTATTTACTGGATTAATGATATCCCTCAGCTGTGGTTTGGGGATATATTAGCGGATAATGATTTATTTATGTATTTATCCATTCATTTTTTTCTTTATTTATGTTTTATTCTATATATTTCTACCCATATTACATTTTGTAATACATCAAAATACGTTGGCACTTCGATAACAAAGAAGCTCGTAAAAATAAATCTTAAAATGGAGAAACGACTAAATCGAACGAGTGAAAGACAGAGACGAAGCAATAAAAAAGAATCATCTGGAAAGTCACTGAGAATTTGGCTGCGTTTTTCGGGGAATCTTTACAACAAACACAAACAGGAATAAAAGAGAGTCGTGTAACTTTTCCTTTTCCCTTCCCTGCTCCCTGGACTGTGTGGTATTCTGTTCCATACATTCAGTTGGCCTTAAAAGTTCGTGAGAGAGAGAGAGAGAGAGAGAGAGAGAGAGAGAGAGAGAGAGAGCTTTGAATAATATTTGCATGCATTTTGCTGTCTCGAAAGGAGTAAGTTGGTCATTCTATAATTATTTCAACATTTCTCTTTGGAGACCAACCAAAGATATTTTTAGAAGAATTTAGTGTGGTGTCACGGGCAGGTCGACAGCTGTAGCAGTTGTCTTATACAATAACGTAAAATTGAAAGTAATTACTATTAGAAAATACATTAAATTTGACGTTATTGTTTTAGAAAGCACTGTGTGGTGGGCTGGTCTTGATAATGCAAACTGGACAATCACACCAATAATTAGGAAATATTGAAAAGTATATCTCTCTGACCTTGAACCCTCTCTCTCTCTCTCTCTCTCTCTCTCTCTCTCTCTCTGACCTTGAACCCCATCTACACCAGGGAAATATTGAAATGCTCCAGGTCACTCACAATATCAAATGCCTGAACACGATCGGAGTGGAGTAGAAAAAATATGATCGAATTCATGCAGGGCAGGTGTGCTCGTTAGGCCACGGGAAATTATCGCTCATTACTATGATTAAACTCCAGTGAATTTATGAAATGATTAGTCAAGAGTGGAATAGGAAATTATTTTATTTTTAGTCTTTAATGGTAGGAAAAACAATTTATTAACGAGAGGAATTTTTTTACAACGCCTATTATTATTTCGTTTCTGTCACAGTGGCACTCCTCTGGCCTTGAGATTCGGTACCCAAGGACAACAGAATCTCGAGAGAGAAAGTGAGAGAAAATCCCCTACATAATTCACTCTCGGCGTCTCCCTTTCACGGTTCATTTCCGGTGTCTCACATTTCGAGGAGTTGGGTGGCGGGGGGTGGGGGGGGCTTCCATTCATATTTGAAGTCTTTTACACACACCCTTCCCCCTTCCTGACCTCACTGATCCTACAACCTAGGTCTTCTCTCGTCCCGAAATATGAGTGTTTGTGCGTGTCTGTATGCACGAGCGCGTGTGTGTATACCATTTCCCAATGGAATTACCTTCCTTGATTTTACATACCTTTTTATTATTACCATCGATCTCTTCAAAGTGACAACGAAGAAAAGAGATCTCACTATGAACTCGGGTCATCGACCAAACGCCCACCAACGCCATTATTTCCCAGCTCCGGACAATTTCTCCCCAATTGTTGAGTTATCGAACTCTGTCTCCCTGGATGCCGGTAGGGGATGGCTTCTCAGTGTGAGGAGTTTCCTCTCTCATTTTATCTAAGGGGTTCGGTTATGAAAGGGAAAGATCCGGGTAATTTGGTTGGTTGGTGTGTTGAGCTTGATGCAAAAGATGAGGTTTAAGTAAGTTTTCTTTAATATATATACATATATATATATATATATATATTTATATATATATATATATATATATATATACACATATATATATATATATATATATATATATATATATATATATATATATATATATATATATATATATATATACACACACACATATATATATATATATATATATATATATATATATATATATATATATATATATATATATATATATATATATATGCTTACAATAATCTAAAAATCTCAAAATATATTCTTATGGGTAATCTTGGTGAGAGAGAGACCTTACCTTACCTTACATCTTGTTCGGGTTTGCCCCAGTCCCTCAGTGTGAGGCACCTCTAATGTCTACCAGAGAGTTGCTAGTACATCTTCCGGTATATTTTGCATCTTCCAATCTTGGATGGTCTGGGATGCAGTTTAGATATTTGTCGAGCTTATTCTTAAACACATCTACGCTCACTCCTGATATATTCCTCAGATGAGCTGGCAACGCATTGAATAGACGCTGCATTATCGATGCTGGTGCGTGTGGATTAATGTCCTGTGTGCTTTCCTTATTTTTCCTGGTATAGTTTTGGGCACTATTAATCTACCTCTGCTTGCTCTTTCTGATATTTTTAGTTCCATGATATTTTCTGCTATTCCTTCTATCTGTTTCCATGCCTGAATTATCATGTAGCGTTCTCTTCTCCTTTCTAGACTATAATAATTTTAAGAATTGTAGTCTTTCCCAGTAGTCTAGGTCCTTAACTTCTTCTATTCTAGCTGTAAAGGACCTTTGTACACTCTCTATTTGTGGCAATATCCTTTTGATAGTGTGGGTACCATATCATATTGCAATATTCAAGTGGACTACGAACATATGTTTTATAAAGCATAATCATGTGTTCAGCTTTTCTTGTTTTGAAGTGCCGTAACAACATTCCCATTTTTTGTGGCTTTACATTTTGCCAACAGAGTTGCTATTTGATCATTGCATAACATGTTTCCTATTCATCATCACACCAAGGTCTTTAACTGCTTCCTTATTTGTGATGGTCTGCATTATTAGGTCCCTTATATGCATATAGCTTTCTTTCTCTGTCTCCATAATTTATTGATTCAAATTTATCAGAGTTAAATACCCATCCATATTTACCTCTGCCCAATCATATACTTTGTTAAGGTCTCTTTGTAGAGCGTTCCTATCTTCATCACAAGTAATTTCTCTACTTATTCTTGTGTCATCTGCGAAACTATCACTACCGAATCCTTAACATTACTGTCTATGTCTTCAATCATAATAACAAACAGTATTGCAGCTAACACTGTAACCTAGCGGCACACCGGATATTACCTTGGCTTCATCCGATTTCTCGTCGTTTGCAATAACTATCTGTTTTCTGTTGTGTAAAAATTCTTTTAACCATCTTCCTACTTTATCCACGATATTGTGTTTTCTAATTTTCTTCGCTAATATATTATGGTCTACTTTATCAAAAGCTTTTGCAAAGTCCTAAATAAACCACATCTGTTTTTCATTTCCGCTCTTCATATTTTTTAATATGGTCTCACGGTGGACTAACAGTTGGGTTTGTGTACTTTTTCCGGGTACGAAACCATGTTGTCCTTTATTAAACAATTATTTTTATTAAATGTTTCATAATATTTTTTCTTCATTACCCTTTCATCATACTTTCATAATATGTGATGTTAGACTCACAGGCCTATAATTACTTGCCTCTAGTCTTGATCCACTTTTGAAAGTAGGGGTAATATATGCTAATTTGTGCTCATCATAAATCTTGCCTGTATCTACACTTTGTCTTAATAATATTGCAAGTGGCTTTGCGATAGATGAACTACTTTCTTTAACAAAATAGCAGGAATTCCATCAGGCCCTGCAGCAGCTCCATTTTTTAATTTCATTAATAGCCTGCACAATATCAGCTTCATTAATTTCTATGTCAGCTAAATATTCACTATTTTCATCCCTTACTTCTATATCATTATCTTCATTATCTATTCTAGGGGTGAATTCTCTCTTATATCGTTCTGCCAGTATGTTGCAAATTTCCTTTTTTTCATTCGTTAATCTCCCTTCAATTCTCAGAGGGCCTATTTCTATTCTTCTTTTATTCACCTTCTTCGCATATGAGTATAATAGTTTGGGGTTTTGCTTGCTATTTAATAGGGTGGGTTTTTTCTTCCAAGTCCCGTTTTTCATTTTCTTTTGATTGTATAATCTTTTGTTCTGCATTTTCTATCTTACTTTTTTTATTTCTATAACTTTCCATGCATTTTTTTCTTTTGCAAGACCTTTTTTCTTTTTTTCCACTTTCGATTTTCTGGAACAAGATCCTTCTGTCTCTTGGTTATGGCATGAATGATGTTTACTTTTCTTCTTCGGTATATATTTTTCCACTATTTTCTCCAATATTTTCTATAATATCTCCGTATTTACTCTTATGTCATCACTTACGAAAATGTTATCCCAATCTTTGTTTAATTCTTCATTAATTTCTGACCATTTTTATATTTTTTACTGTAGAAGTTGTATTTTCCATATCCTTCCACTTTTTTCATTTCTTGCTTATCTCTATTTTTCACTTGCTTTGGAATGAACTGTTTAATTCTATGACATTATGGTCTGAAATACTCGCATTATAAACTATTATTTCTTTAACATAATTCATCTCGTTCACAATACTAGGTCTAAAGTATTTTCCTTTCTTGTTGGCAGGTGGATTATTTGTTGAATGTTTGTTGCTAGTAGCATATCTTAATAGCTTTTCAAATTGCCTCTTATCTTCTGCACTACTATTACTCTCTTTTTTATATGTATAAGTACAACCACAATCTCCTATTCGTTCTTTCCATTCTACGAAAGGAAAGTTGAAGTCACCAGAAATAGGAGAATAGTCCAGTCCTTGGGATTTCTACATATATCATCCAATTTTTTCAATTATTAAGTCAAACTCTTTAGTATTAGGAGGTCTATATATTACTATGTTCATCAATTTTTCAGATTCAAATTCTACCGCTATTAGTTCACATTCTGAGTTACTATATTTCTCATATATTTTTCCTTGTTTTTTGTCTTTCCCATATATTGCGGTTCCCCCTTGATTCCTATTTTTTCTATCTGATCTATAAGTTTGGAACCCTTTTATTTGATCATCATTCCCAGTCTCTTGGGAATACCAGTTTCACTTATATTCATTATATCTATTTTCTTTTCATTTTGGTTAGTTCTTCTAATAGTACTCTATTTTTCTTTTTGAGTTACTCGTAACTAAACCCTGCGCATTCATCACTATGATGGTTTGCGTGTTTTCTCCTTCCTTTTAATACTGGTAGTAATAAGGATTTTCCCATGTCTCTTTCCTGTTCTGGTATGTTGTTTCTTTTTTCATTTCCAGAAATTCTGACATTAAAAAATCCAACTTTTCCATAATATTTGATCTTCCTTCATCATAATTATTCATTTTGTGTCTGAATCTGCAATTTTCTCTCCGTTTCTGCAATATCCTCTTGCATAATAAATACAGTTATTATCTCTTGAGTAGAATTTCGGAGCTGATGCTTTGAAATTTTTTGCTGACACCTCTGCATATCTCATTGGTGGTTTGCTTTTCTCTTTTACCTGATATTCTTGATTTCTCTCTTTATTTGTTTCTTTCTTATTTTGGATTTTATTACTTGGTTGGTTATTTATTTGATTATGATTCATGGCTACAGGGTGCATACTTATTTGCATTTTTTGTCGAACTTACATCCTTTTTTTTTTTTTTCCTTCTTTGTTAGGTTTTTACTATTTTTGGATGCAGATCTCTGCAATCATCCCCATATCCATCTAAGTATGCACATTTACCATATATTTCATAGTTTTGACATATCTTAGGATGTTTGTAGTAACATCTTTCTCCAAATCTGCAATTCCCTCTTTTCAAAAGGTTGCAGATTTTGTCTTTCTTGTCTATTTTTTCCTCTTTCCCGTCATTGTATAGATCTGGGTAGAGCCTCTTCGGGATTTGCTTTTCTGTTGTCATATCGTAATTTATTTCTTCGTAGAGAGAGAGAGAGAGAGAGAGAGAGAGAAGGGGCGGGGGGGGGGGGGGGGGGGGGTTGAATTTATGCTTCATTAATTCGAACTTGAATCGGAGATGATATTTTATTTTCCGGATATCCCGCCGAATGGGAATAGTCCACCCCGATTCACAATTCCCCCCCCCCCCCCCCCCCCTCCTCTCTCTCTCTCTCTCTCTCTCTCTCTTTCTGGGTTTCCCGAAGTGTGGCACTGAGGTGGTCATTTAATGCCTCAGCGGTGAGGATGCCGACCGAATTTTGTGTCTATTTGTCTCTATAATTCTTGAATGCCACATATATATATATATATAATATATATATATATATATATATATATATATATATATAATATAATATATATATATATATTTTTTTTTTTTACTCCTATGGATCTTTGTGGGTGATTTTAAATATCTGGGTGTAAAGGCATGTGTTTTACAGTATCATAAATGTTTGTCGTTGTTTATTCTTGAATTTCAAAAAAATATCATCTTTTGAGCGGTTAAATATTAGGTGCAAATTCATATTTACTTTTTACATATTTTATTTTACTCTCCACGTTCCTGCATACATGTGAGAATTTTATGCAAAATTAAAGCACGTACTTTTTGAAACAATGCAATGCTCGGAAATAGAAGCAGCTTCATTTCCATTTTTCCCTGTTTAAATGATTTGGCTGAAACTTTTTAATGTCGGTCATACCTGATTGTTTGAAGGGAAGGTATGATGTTTCAGGACTGAATTTTTTTTCAGGAATGCAGTTTTTTTTTTTTAAAGGCCCAATTGAATAATATTCAAGCCAGGTTGACACTTTCCCTCTGCCTTGGGAATAATAATGAGGGGATTATGGCCTGTTTGCATAATTGATCCCACCTCATTTCTGAAACAAAAATGTATTTGGTCCAAAGAGCAATGCCACCAAAATCATTTTTGTAATTTCACGCTCAGGTTATTACGAAGCTACAATCATTTTCATTGCACATAAAAAGGACTGAATCATTACGTTCATTCTTATGGGTTTGGTTATCGCGAGGAAACAATAATTCATGATTATCGAATCACCTTATTCTTTTTATTTATTTATTTTTTTTAAGTCACGGTCAGTAAAGAGGTCATCAATTAGGATTCTCGGATTTTGTTGACTATCGATATTGAAACTCGACCAATACTTTGTTAAACACTTTTTTTTTTCTTTCTTTCTTTATAGATCATGTTGGCGAACTAGACAAACGGACAATCAAATCTATTTTTAGTTTTTTTCAACTTAAAATTATTTTCTTTTTTCCGAAAAACAAAATATATTTCTTAATACGGATAGTCTGCAACTTACCGCCCCTAAGTGAGGCGGAGGGAGAAGAGGTCTCATGTAGACCTCTGGACTCTTCTAACCAACAGAGACAGTGAGCATCTTATATATAGTGTTAGTTTTTGATAAAGCAGTTATCAGTAGTCTGCACTATTTTGAACGTCATTTACCGTTTCATCATAACAAACGAAATTGTATTACATATACACTAGTACCGTTCAATGTATAACTGTATAGGAACTAGTGAGTGAGAGAGAGAGAGAGAGAGAGAGAGAGAAAATGTGGCTCCTGAGATTCCGTCTGGAACTGAAGACATCCTGTTATCTGGGTAATCCGTCGAAACCGAGTAATGCCTGGAATTTCAAATCTTCATTCCCAGATTTTGGAATTTGCTCTGATGGAAAGAGAAATTTAATGCAGTGATCGTGATTTTACTTCTTATTAATTATTTATTTGTTTATTTACTTTTTGGTCAGTTTGCATATGATTTGAGGGACCTAAAGTTTAATTTTTGTAGTTTATTTTATATCATTATTTTAGGGACAAATCACTCTATATACGAAAAGCTAGAACGGAAAGAGCTTCCAAGACCGCAAAACCTCCGCCAAGGTGGCCCCACACCTCCTCAAAGGTTACATTCCCATTTCTCCCAAGATGTAATCCTTCGTTTCTGTCGTCGTGAGGTCCATCGTTCAACAGATTCATTAATTATTTTCTTTTTTATGAATAATCTTCTGTCTTTCTAAGGCGGTGTCACCCAGCACACCAAACCTTGGACTATGTATCCAATTGCTGACTGATTGATTCTCATCAACTCCCGTCACAAATCAGTTCAAACCAATGACATCAATGAAAGTATCTTAGTTTTCGCTTGCGTCTGACGTTGTAACGAACAAACACATTTTGAACAAAATTTAATATAAATAAGGTTATATTCAATTCTTGGAACAAAATTTACAGCTCCAGAATCGGTATCTATTATCACTCAGGTAAATAAGGATTATGGATATCGAAAGATTAATATCAACTGATTGTTAACATATTACGTTTCTAGCATCTTTGATAATAAGTATCAAGATGTTTCCTGGCTGATTGTAGTTACCAAGTTCGTTTAAACAATCGTTGACACCTGATATAAAAAACACAATTTTATAACCAGACGGCCACGACTAGCATTTTGGATTTGTTTATTTATATATTTATTTGTTTATTTTTATTTGGGTTGAGAAGGAATTTAATTGTGGCCCCCTTAATGCAATGTTTATGTTTTAATTTAGATATGATATAAATAAAGTGATTAACCACTCATTTATGTAATTACAACAATGCTAGTTAATTAAAGTAACAGCTGGTTTTATTCCCACACACAGATCGCTTCCTGTTCCTACAAGTTCATCTGCTAAGGTGCCTCTCTCTCTCTCTCTCTCTCTCTCTCTCTCTCTCTCTCTCTCTCTCTCTCTCTCTCTCTCTCTCCCCAGAAGGGGTCCCGCTTAACATTCTGTAACGTTCTTCATCGAAGGGGAATCCCCTGACAGAATGTCAGTCCTACAGTTCAAGAGCCGGAGATCATTGGCGCTGTATCAGGTCCAGGACTCCAGGATGGGATCCTTCAGGGATGGGTTTCTTTCTCTCTCGCAGATCCTGTGTTATGTGGGAAGTTATTTACATTCTATTATTTATTAATTCATCTATTTTATTGAAGTGGATCATTTATGTTTCCTTTTTAATTAAGTTTTCCTTTAAGTAGATCATTTAGTGTTCATTGTATTTATTATTATTATTATTATTATTATTATTATTATTATTATTGTTATTATTATTATTACTTATTATTATTAAATTATTATTATTATTATTATTATTATTTATTGATTGTTATTATTATTATTATATTATTATTATTATTATTATTATTATTATTATTCCTTCATGAAACACCTCCATTTTATTATGGTAGCCCTTTCATATAAACAAGAAAGATTAGTATTTTTACGGAAAACGAAAAAATTATTTAGATTAATGTGTTTGTCTTCAGACAAGATGAATGGAGGTGGATTACCATAGGATTAGCACTTTTTTTTGTAAAGCGTTTTACCGTTAGTAACTGGACCAGTGGTTCCATTAGCCCCTATAGTTTATCCAGTGAATGTAATGGAACGACGGAATAAAGTACATAACATTTCCTTTCCACTCTTTTTTTTGAGTGGTAAGTTACTTCCTAGGCTTTTTGGGCAATGAATTTCGAAGTAATTAAAAGTACTTGCTCATACAAAGAGGTGGTTAATTTGAACGATGTGAATATTTAGTATGAATTTTATGTTGATATTTTGGAGTATGTTGAGAGAGAGAGAAAGAGAGTTTCCGTCTACCACAGAGTCCACTGACCCTTCTACCACCTTTTCCCAGACCATAATATGTTACATCGCCCTACTGCAAGTTTTAACATAAATCAGCCACTGTCAGTTTTTCAAAACAATTTCTCCACAAGTGAAGATATCGACAAACTACATTGTTTATTGCATAATGAATGGAAGTAAGTATCCTAGTTTCGAAAATGTCAACAAAAAATTGTTCGTTTGAACAATATGGACTTGTTATACACACACACACAACACACACACACACACACACACACACACATATATATATATATATATATATATATATATATATATATATATATATATATGTGTGTGTGTGTGTGTGTGTGCCATCTTCACTTAAGCAGTGTATTGTGGTGGAACTCAGCCATGGTGACAATCAATGCTAGAAACTATATTGTTATCACCCTCTGACTTACACACACACACACACACACACACACACACACCCCACACACACTGCTACACACCGTTCTATTGCAAGTTATTCCTAACTGATATATGTATATATATATATATATATATATATATATATATATATATAGTATACACACCACCAAAAAATCTCCATAACGTGACTGGAATGTCTTGAAGTAATAAAAGTCCAAACTTATGTAAAATGTGTATTAAAAATACATCAAAGACGGGAGCTTTCGTCCACTTGATCAGTAGACCTCATCAGCCGTACTGATTTTTCCTTTTCAAAAAATATACAATCTTATTGCAATCTTTACACGGTACTACGTAAACTCCAACGTCATCTTTCCTTTCTTTTTCATGATTCCTAATCAACTTTGATTTTAACGAGGTATTATACCTAAAAGCTAAATCCAACCTTATTTTCCCTATTCTGCTGTTTTAATAAATGTTGCACCCTTTCCAAACTATGATGATAAGGAAGCGGAATACACTGACTACTTTTGAATTCATATTTCCCGGTCGGTGCATTATAAAAGTTTTTTCTAGCCTTGGTAAACGCTTGGTCAATAAAATATTTTGGGTATCCCAATCTCGTGAAAACATCTCTTATATGTTCCATTTCCTTGTCTATGTACTGTGGATCACAAATCCGAAGCCCTCTCGTTACCATGTTGACGATTACATTAGACTTTATACGTTGGCTATGGTATGAATAAAAATGAATGTACATTTATGCGTTGGTGTCTTTTCTGTAAACACTAAATGTAAAGTTAAAAGTAAAAGGGTCATGGTGAACCAGAACGTCCAGAAACGGTAAATTCAACTGGAAAGTTAATGGATGGCATCAAGTTATTAACAAATTCTAAAAAACGGTTAAACTGAATAACACTACCTTTATAAATAAAAAAGATATCGTTAACATATCTGACCCATAGAAAAGGCTTAATGTCCTCAGGACAACGGCTAACTAAATCAGCTTCAAACAATTCCATGCACAAATTAGCCAACACTGGAGACAATGGTGACCCCATAGCTATTCCGAAGTTTCGTCGGTAACCCTGCCCTCTGAAACTAAATACAGTTGCAATAAGTGTTCTTATGGGGAATCAGGCAGGGGATTAGGTATAAGATTAGAGGAGCATAAGCGATCATGCAGGATGGGATCGAAATATAGTTCAGGTGCCAGACACACGTTAGAGTTATGGCATGTAATTGACTGGGAAGGAGCGAGAGTAATTTACAAAGATAATAACGTAAGTAGACGTAGAGTAGTTGAAGGGGCTCTTATTAATATTTTAAACGTGTTTGATTTTAACAAATAATTTACCCAAGCGGATACATTTTTAAATTATTTGGTTCTTAAAACTGTAAATATTAGTACAGACGTTGTTTGCACCACTCCTACTGCCCAGGTTGTCTCTCTTTATCCTGCCCAGGCATGGAGGCAAGAACCCCCATTGCAGGAGCCGATGCAGAAGTTTTGGACGAGGGAACAGCCGAACACACAGAGGAGGTCGTTCAACCATGACGATCAGCTCGTCTTTTGGCCAGACATTTGAACGAGGGAATAACATGATTGAGATTGTTTTGGTTGTTATCTCCCTTGGAGACGGTTCCAGAATCCTGTCTGTCCTTCGTAACTTTTTTTTTATATTTTTTGAAAAGAAAAAATCAGTACGGCTGATGAGGTCTACTGATCAAGTAGACGAAAGCTCCCGTCTTTTATGTATTTTTAAATACACATTTTACATAAGTGTGGACTTTTATACTTCAATATTTATATATATATACATATATATATATATATATATAATATATTATATATATATATATATATATATATATATATATATATAAGGATTTGTACAGAGCTCTCTTCTCTTTTAGCTTTACATTTGTTTAGATGTAAAAATTTTTCTCACTGAATTTCAACGAGTTCCAGAGTCCAGTTGTGCCTTACAGAATATAAATTTTCAGTGTTCCATTTTCAGTCACGTTGCTTTTCATTTCAAATTTTGGTCGACATGAAAACTCCAGATTTTCTTCATTCTGCTGTAACTAAGTTTTATAAGTTCTTTTTTTGGAACACGGTTTTTCATTTTCTTTCTGATTCCATTTCTTGCAACGCGGCTTTTATTTCCGTTGCTCCTTTATCGACATTTCAATAAGTCAGAGATAATCTACTCGGATTCGTTAGCTATTGTCCCTCAGAGGTTGCTTGGTTTTTATATTTGTAGGTTATAGTGGTGTCTTATGTATGGAGAAGCCTTTCCATTCTCTCTCTCTCTCTCTCTCTCTCTCTCTCTCTCTCTACCCTGGAACTTAGAAATGACAAGATTTTGTATTATGGGAAAATATTGATGCTTATACGTAGCTTCCAAAAAAACGCTTTTAGTTATATTATATAACTATGTATACATACATATATATATATATATATATATATATATATATATATATATATATATATATATATATATATATCTGTGTGTGTATGGATTACGGAAAGTATTGACGATTAAAAAACCAGACTTTCAAGCGTCCAACATCTGTCCCTGATGCCTGATATTTTGCAAAGGAATCTAAACACGAGGGCGGCCCTGGGTTAGTTTAGTTCGTCGGGAAGTCCATTAAAAAAATCAAAAGGATGAAAGAAAGTTCCCATAACATGTGTCCGTATCGTCTTTAACTTGATGGGATTAACGAGGTTAAAAGTTCCTGATTAATTTACCCAATGCCTTATCTGTCTCTTGTTTCTAACCCATACCCCCATCGCCTCCCCCCTCCCTCTCTCTTTCTCTCTCTCTCTCTCTCTCTCTCTCTCTCTCTGTAGATCTTCCGAGACAGCCGAATAAAGGAATGAATGGGCGTGTTTTAAGAAAATAATACGTTTGGCCTACGTAGGGAGTTGTGCACCTGGCGGTTAATTTGAATTTTCTAATCTTTATATTTAGGCTGAGTCTTTGTAAGTGGAAAGAGTCTTTAATTACCAGTAATATGAATAATAAAATTAGTCTTAAAACCGTGCAGAGAGTAATGAACAACACGACGTTTAGTTGTAAAGGTAGTGACAATTATAAATACTGTATTCGGTCAGTTTCTTGCATCATTGGTAGTTGTTTATTTTGCTCTGAAATAATTGTTGATTTTATAATTATAAAAAAGAAAGTATAATATATTCAAAATAGAATAAGAGAAACGAGTAAATCCGAGTTACAGGTGATATTACTTTTTCTTGCAAACCAATTAAAATGATAATTATAATAATAATGTGATGAAATTAACGAGGATCAACTTAGTAGTATTAGTAATAGTCATGGCAATAGGAAATATCTTTTTCTCTGATACATCGTTAATTTTGTCTAAAAGAACTATTTGTTAACTCTGATCACATATAGAAAATAATCAACATTCTTTCTATGGCAAAAAGCATCACATAAATTAAATTGCCTTTGGAAGTTCTACTTTTTCTGAGCGAATTAAATAAGGAAAAAGACGTCCATAAATTTCCTCCGTTTCAAGACGATGATATTTCTGCCCTTATAAATTGCACGCTACATTAAGCCAGAGTTATTTTATTGCCTTCACTTCCAGACCTCGGAATTTTCGACTTTCGTTATTTCTGTTTTATTCTCTTAGCTATTTCGTTGTTATCGTTTTTTTTTCTTACATTTTATTATTTTATTTTTGCCTTAATTATTTGCATGCTTGTGGCGGGAAAAGATGAACTATTTTGTGTGTGTGTGTGTGTGTTTTTTTTTTTTTTTTTTTTTTTTTGTATCTGGTCTACGTTTCGTGTAAAATAGTACCTTGTTCTTGAAAAGAACAAAAAGGGAGTATTACAGATTTCCTGTGACGTAAGTTCTTTGGTTTCAACTTTCTTAGTATTCTAAACCCTCTCTACATAATTATTGTTTAAGAGAAGCATTTCATGCGTCATTTACTAAGCTTAGGTGATGATAATGTCTCTTCCACACTCTAGCGTTGAGAGATGATCATGGATTGAGAAAAAAGCTGAGAATATCTTCACACGCACACGAAAAAAAAAAAAAAAATTTTTAACCCCCGCTCCCTTTATTCGGGCAATTAAACATAATCACCACCAAACCCCACTTTTTTCTTATGCCAAACTTTTTATCTACCTTTTTCTCTATATAAATAAACATATTTAGTATTCCTATGATATTTTTCCTCTATATAAATGTACATAGATATTATGCCTCAGATTTTTCCTCTACATAAATATACATGGATCATATTCCACTGAGATTTGTCCTCTCTAGGTTCGTCGTTCTCCTCTCGAGCAAAAGTGAAAAAGTCAGTCTCAGATCTGTCATGTTTCTTGTCCCAATTTCCCGCCCTCGCCACCCCCCAAAGGAAAAAAAAAATGTTGTCTCGTCACGTATACAAAGGAAATAATAAAAAATGTAAACTCGTTTTCATGCATATCCATCCGTACTAGCATTTGTGTGCCTTAGTGTTATTGCATTTTAGTGTCTGAGTGGTTGCAATCACCTCATCCGGTAACATTAATCCACCCATTTTGGAATCCTCCATTTGCCGCCCCACAAATCTCCACCAGACAACGCCCACATAGAAGTGCTGCTGCTGCTGTTAAACAGCAACTCCAACGAACCCGCGAACGACCTTCGCAGCAATGCCCCGCACTTTACAGCGACCCTTCATTGGAGATGAAGGGCGCCTTAACGGTCCCTCATGAAGGCGAAATAGGACCAGTGGACGGGCGACTCACAGCTCGATAATGGTTCCCGTTAATCTCTTCGGGATTCTTGCGACGTTATGGTACATGACGGGGCAAAATGGCATCGTGCACAGGTTTCTGGGGCGCGGAAGGTATAGGAGTCCTTGGTTAAATGGCGTTTATGGGCAGTTGAGAGCTTTCTTTCGGTTCTGAAGCTTTGGTGATGAATCAGAGGAACTTAGGAAGGAAGTCGGGATCTTGTTTTCTCTTAGAGACGAAACGTCTAATGGAGATAGATGTTAAAAGATCGAACTTTAGTCTTTTATAATGGTGAAGATTCTCCTACTTATAGCATTAAAATCTTGAGATACGAATTCTAATCTTGCAATAAAAGTGGTGCTTTTCATCTTTTGTGTGACTGAAGTATTTTTGGTCTCCATTACACTTGATTTTCATATGTGATATTTAGTTCTGGATGTTTCTTACTAGTCTGTAATTTACGGTAAGGTTTTATGTTATATATGTTTTATGTTCATATAAGTTTACTATATTTTGATACAAATTCAGGAACTAAACGCCATATCTTGCAACGTGATTGTTGATGGCTGATTATTTTTTTTTATTATTATTATTATTATTCTAACCGAGGGAAAAAATCTCTATTTGTGTCTTAGGCGTTTTGGTAACTAATTTTTGTAATAATTCCTTTACCGCTCAAATTGATATCATTAAATCGGAAATTAATTTGCTTTTCAAGTGATTTGAGGAAATACGTTACTTTTCTTGATTACGTTGAAGGCTCCTTCATTTCTGAAAATGCTAAGAAAACTTGAAAACGTTTAATATTTCAATTCGCAGGTTATATGAATAAGGGTAAAATACATCCAAATGCCGACGTCAATAGAAAAATTTGTTAAGAAAACCAAGACCAAATTTGAATTCCATTTTTAGTTGACATTCCACATTTTATCTTGTATTTACACATCTCCGGGAATCAAGTCTCTTCGCCTCGGTTGGGGGATCCATCCAATGAAGACGCAACAAAAAATAAAAACAAAAAAGGAGAAAAGAAGAAAAAGCCCTTAAATGCCTTTTTAACTCGATAAGGTGAACCGAAGTTAAAAGTTTTTAATTAATGTACGCAGGGTCTTATCTGGGTCTTTCCACCTCGTTTACACGCACACACACTCGCTCTCTCTCTCTCTCTCTCTCTCTCTCTCTCTCTCTCTCTCTCTTTCAGTATATATCTATATATCTGTCTATTTATATATATATATTATATATATATATATATATATATATATATATATATATATATATATAAATATAAAGTTCAACTTTGGTACCTTCTATTTTCCACTTACTTTTTCTTCCCTCACCCCTTCTTCTCCTCAGCCACCCTGATACCGCGCCCCCCCCCCCCCCACCCCCACCCACTACCCACCACCCCCCTGAGAGTGTCACTGTTCCCCCTGAAGGATTATGTTGGAAACCGCTTGGCCTCGCAAAATGGCCAAGTCTCAAAATGGCCAAAGAAGCTTTGCTAAAGAACTTCTGCAGTTTTGAAGTGATGGCTGATATGTTTACCTCAGAAGAAGGAGTTTTGTTAGGCATATATTTTATTTATTTATTTTTTTTTTTATTTTGTTTCCTTTCGTTTCTCTTGTTGCTATTTCATCATTCATTTGATTAATTGGTGGTATTTTATTCTATTCACAAGTGACAATGTTTCCTGTTCTTCCTTTGAATTCACAATAGGGCGAAGAATCATATGTACGAATACGGTTCATTTGTGAATAATACTTTCACTTTTCATACTTCGATGAAAACTGCACATTTTTGCTTAAAATGTGACCTACTTAGCCACACGGGGTTTAACTTTTCGCTACTCCATTTTAAGATTTAAATTTTAAAATTTTGTATGCAGTTCATGCTCATGATGCAATGATGTTTTGTTTTTTGTTTTTTTAGATATTGCTAAATCATAGTTTAATGGTTGCTTCATAAGCATTTAACCTAGGTTCAGATGAAAAAATCTCACTGTTCAATCTCATCACTGCCTTATCGGCAAAGATATTATATCCAACCACAATCCTCGAATTTAATACTTATTCTATTAAAAATGTGTAAGTCAACTTTTCTGGGGTCCTTTAATAAAGAAACAATTAGATTATTAGTTACTGCAGATTCCTTGTTGTTACCCTTTATATATATATATATATATCATATATATATATATATATATATATATATATATATATATATATACATATAAATATATATACATATATATATATATATATATATATATATAATATATATATATATATATATATATATATATATATATATATAAAAGCACTTTCCTCCGTAAATGAAAAGCGTTCTGTAAAGTTTCAATTTCCGAAATGTATTGGATGGATGCATTGGAGAATCCTTTGCTGTTTTGCTGGAATCCATTTCGTTTTATATTTGTATTTGTCAAAGTCTTTCCTTCAAAATTCGAAACTAGCTTTCTTTCATGCGTAATGATGAAGTGGGCGTTATGTCATGTGTGTGAAAAATCTCTTCCACCTCCTCCTACTTGCAAATTTATTTCAGCCACCTATAAAATGTAATTTATTCAGTTACATAAGTCAGAGCAATACCAGTTAAATCCTTCCTCGGCCATATTGAAAATGAAAAAAGAACTTTGTTTTTTTTATATAAGACCGCAATTGTTTGTTTTATTTAAAACCACCGCAATGCACTTCCGTCTGTCGTTCTCTGATGACGATGATGCAGAATCTTTAACCATCTAAGATGTTTTTAATTATTTTCAAACAACTTATTTTAGAACCGTTTCGCAGAAACAAATTCTTTGATATGGATTATTATCTGATATTTATTTGGGAAGAGAGAGAGAAGAGAGAGAGATTATTGAGCCACTTCTTTGAATTGGGGATAAGTCAGGCTAATCGTCCTTCTATGGCTACCCACGAACGATATTAGTTTCCCAAGAATGAATTCGAGTTTTACATATACTATATGTACACACACACACACACACACACACACACACACACACACACACACACACATATATATATATCACATGTATATGGTATGTATTAGCAGATATTGCTTTTATATTTCAGTCTCTGTAGAATTGGACTCGTGTTGAGATCGTAAAAAAAATTGTTTATCGCGTGTATGGAATGAAATTATGAGTTGAACAACCGCCACATTGGTTTGGCATTTCTTATAAACAAATTTATTATAAAGGTCTTCCTCGCATAACATTATAAACGGTAACTGTAATTAGCTGTTTTTTGAGACTGATACTTTCCGGGGAAATATAACGTTTTTCTTTTAGTGCATTACTATCATTATATCTCTTGTTTCCTTTTCTTGATGAATGAGAGTCGGAATAAGGATTTAATCACATGAATTATCTGAAATTCAGGACGTTTCAGAACTGCTATTGTGAATTTAATTCTAGAATATTCAAGATGTGCCCATAGTTCAATTTGTTTTCTTTATTTTGGTCAAATGAGCCGCATCATTAAGAGCTAAAGTCAGTAGGTTCCGTTTGCACAGATGCCAAAGGAACGGCATGCTATACCCTTTTTTGCCCAGACAAAAAAACAAATAAATAAGTAAATAAATAAAATAAACTGAAAAGAGGCGGAAGAAGAGACGATACAATACAATTAACTTCGAAACTTCACCGACCACTTACGTATTTACAACCAGCGCCATCTCTTGACTGCCAAAGTAACGACCATTCACATTGGAATATTGAATTTGAATGTATCTAATTCACACCCGAAGGCAGCAGGTAGCAACTCAACGAATATAACTGGATAAAGAAGGAAATAAATCTGACCGTATATTTCTGTAATGGGGAAAGTCAGTGGGTTAAGGCAGTAAGAGAGACGAGTGGAATATGTCCTCTGTTGTGCTTGAAGACTCATAACGGAAGAGCAAGATGGCCCCCAAATGGAACCTTTATGGGGCAATCGGAATGAAATGGATGAAGAAGTCGGAGTCGTGTCCCAAAAGGGCTCGGAAACGTCGCTGGCTGAATGACCTCGCGAGTTTGGTTCGTGCCTGGACTTTCCACTTTAGTGTTCGTTTAAAGTGGATTAAAGCACAGAAAAAAGATCAAAAGATAGTCTTCTGTAATAAACACAGTATGACTAATATATATAATACATATATATATATATACTATATATATATATATATTATATATATATATATATATATATATATATATGGTGTGTGTGTGTGTGTGTGTGTGTGTGTGTGTGGTGTATGTAATGTGTGTCTGCTAGTTTGTATAAATAGGTATATAATGGATGGGTGTATGTTTGTGTAAATGCATTTATAACTGTTAGAATTGAAAGCTGTTGCTGTACGTACACTGGAATATGCTGACATTTCCATATTCACACAACCAGCAGCAAAATGAATGGCAACGAAACTTGCCTTATGATATCTGAGAAGCGGGAGCAGCAGGAACATCTAATCCTTCAAGTCCTTAAAAACCCGAGGACAGCCGGTTCCTTTCTGGTCGTACTTCTTCTTCTTGAATAATTCGAGTAAAAATAATCCGGGAGGGAGAGCCGAAGGATCCTCGACGCTGGTTCCAGGCTTCTTCTCTCGACATCCGAAGCCAAAGAACTTCAACGATATTTCTGCCGATAGCGTTTCAGAGTCGTGTTTCAGGCGCCCAGTGAGTTGTACGCTTATCCTGGTTCCCCTAAAAAGCTCTTTTTTTATATATTTTTTTTTTTTTTAATCGTACTGCTTCTCCGTTGTCCTGGATCTTGGAGTAGAATAGTGGGGTTTTGTTTTGTTACCTGTCCTATTTTCTTTGACTATCTGAATTAACCGCCATCTTTCCTCGTAGCTTGGAATAAGTAATAACGGTTCCTTTGTTATTTGTTTTTTAATTTTCCTTTCTTCTCAATTATCAGTGGAATCAACGGCCTTTTTCCTTTTCTTCTTTATTTGTCTAATCTCCACTTTTCCTCACAATTAACGAATGTGCGATAATTGTAATCTCATATCTTCTTACTGGAGATTAACTCATTCATACTCTTGTAATCACCTTTGCATATGTTCGAAAAACCAGTGACTCATAATGATATGCAAGGCAAATAGGAATAATATTGATAATCATAGAAAACAATAGTAATCGGGAAAGTCATAAATCATATTGGTCAAATTCCTGTGCTTTATAACATCATAAATAATAATAATCATACTATTATGGGTGTAATGTCTGTCTGTCTGTCTGTCTGTCTGTCTGTCTTTCTGTCTCTGTCAATTCAATCACGGCCAAAAAAAACGACTGGTCAGATGGGCATGAAACTTGGCAGGGTTATGGTGGGTACCCCTAAGATGGTTTGTAATGGGGTTTCATCCAACCTAACCCCCTCCTTTGTAGGGGGGGGTGTGGGGGTGAGAAGTGATTCCCTGAAACGGAGCTGTTCTGGCCGTGAACGAGGCTGGTTATTCCCGTAGACTTAGTTACTTTACGATTTTTATATAACATAATTTCTGTACAACTTCCCGGGAGAAAGAAAGTCGCGAATATTTCAGCTCGGACACAATAGAAGATGAAAATTATTATCAATATCCCCAGATTTTATGAATAACTTAAATCCATTGGGACAGCCTTAGTGCACAAAATAACGTTGAAGAAGTACTGCACGGTAATGGTGCTTCGGAATTTGTCGATCCTGCCAATGGACATAATAAAAAGGGAAACTGACAAGTTCCTATTTTCTACTCTTTTTTGAAAACACAGGATCATCAATAGCATTTATCAACAGCCATAATGCATCTGACATACAAGTTGCGTCTTTGCATAATGAAAAAAAGAAAGATCTTTATTATTTGTATCACCGTGCAAAGTAATTTACAAAGAAACGAACCAATCAAGATCCCTGTTTCCTGTTAAATGAAAGTCACCGACAAGAGAGAGAGAGAGATGAGAGAGAGAGAGAGAGAGAGCCATTCACGACATTAATGCACTACAATTTTATAATTTTATCTTGCTATCGAAAAATGAGAGAGAGAAAGAGAGAGGAGATAATTTGTGATTTGAGAGCTAAGTAATCCGATAATCCCATCACAATCTTTCGTTACTTGACTTACATTGAGAGAGAGAGAGGAGAGAGAGAGAGTGAGAGAGAGAGAGAGAGAGAGAGAGAGATAATCATAAAAGAGGGTAAACAATAATGAATAACGAACTTCTTTACGTTCATTGACTGTCCCTTCACTTACTTTAAGAGAGAGAGAGAGAAGAGAGAGAGAGAGAGAGAAGGAATATCATTAAAAAGAGGGGAAACAACAAGGAATAAGAATTTCTCTGTCAGTTATCGTCCCTAGAATTACATTACGAGAGAGAGTGAGAGAGAGAGAGAGAGAGAGAGAGATATTCGTGTAATCGCCCTTATTTTAATATTGCTGAACAAATAGTACATATAAATTTTTCCACTTCTGCACCCGTATTTTATCACCCATCGTAGTATGGGTAAGTTTGCTAATAATAATAATAATAATAATAATGAACTAATAATAATAATAATAATAATAAATAATAATAAAATAATAATGTACAAAATTAAGCCAGCGAAATAAATTCCATGGCCAGATACCTCGAAGAATCAAAAGACAAAACCAAGAGGAAATAAAAGGATTTCTTGTCATAATATTCCCAGCAGGGTGAAGAAACTCCATCTGCAAAAGCGATTGGAATTTTGGGAATCGGAAAAATTACTAGAAACAGTTCTCATTTCATGAAGACTGAAGTCTCTCAGAATGTTTTAAGAAAGGTCGTGTTGATGGTTGTTTCTGCTTTATGCAGTTAACACAGTATTCTCTTTTCAAATCTTTTTCCATTGTCTATTTATTCTAGTATTTTAAAGTATTCATATATAGTAAATAGTGTTTTAGCAGTTCCTTCATTGTAAATGAAAGTACCTGATAGTTTTTTCTTGAAATCATGAGAATTAAGGGTTAGCTTTTAGTTTTCTGAAAAGAAAACCATTGCGCCGGCTTTTGTCTGTCGTCCACACTTTTTCTGTCCACCCTCAGATCTTAAACTCTACTGAGGCTAAAGGGTTACAAATTGTTATGTTAAATCACACACAATCCAATCATCAAAAAGAAAAATACCAAATTACAGCCCTCTAACCTCAGTAGTGTTTCATTTATGTAAGCTTAAAGTTAGCCATAATCGTGCGTCTGGCAAGGATATAGGCCGGGGCACACCAGGCTGCGATTAGCTTCATGGGCCACGGCGCATGCAGCATTATACCGAAGACCATAGAAAGATAGATCTGTTTTCGTGGCCTTGATTATACACTATACAGAAAACTCAACTGCTCCTTTTGAAACGTCGACGCATTTTTTACTTTATTTATTTATTATTTCTTACTTTAGCGTAGCAGTGGTTATTGTGATGCATTTTAAATAGCATTAGGGTTTTTTACACACATCACACACACACACACACACAACATATATATATATATATATATGTATATATATATATATATATATATATATATATATATATATATAAATATATAATATTTTTTTTTTTTGTTTTTTTTTTTTGAGGTAGGAAGTTTTCCCTCTGTTGATAAACTTCAAACTTGCGTTTAAAATTCATTTGCAATGGATTAAATATCTTAATAAAATATTATCTGTGACAGAACGAATGTAAACTAAACAAAATTATGAGAAAGGTAGAGAATAATAGCGGTAATTCAAACTCGAATGACCCAAAAATAAATCGCTATAAAAGTTGGCGATGAATGGCAGATCTCTAAATGTTCTGCTGAGTCATCACACCATAACTTGAGAAATATTTTTTTAATATAGCAGGATGAGAGAATTTATCTCTGTATTGATGGCCCGGCCCTTGTCAAGAATAAATAAAAAAGTTGCCTAATCCCTTTTCTAAAGAAGCTGAATTGGTTAGTTTATCTCTTTATTGGATTTTGATATGAGAAAGACAAGTTTCACATGAATGCTTATTCCAAATTTCACAAAATTAACCGTTTCAAGAGAGAACGCCGAATGGATATGTCATCCTTCATATGTTGCTCTGTAATTATAGGAAAAAAAATCCATACTGAACGGATTTCCTTACTTCTGTAACATTAAAATACTGTAAACCGAAAACTTGTTAGATAAAACTAGCAATCGTTAAAATAGTTTAAGATGTTGATCTGTCAGAATGCCTTATGAATATGAAGTTACAGTGAACTACTTCTTTCTCACTGTCTGCTATTTAGACAAAAGAATGCAGTCATACACACAAGCAAATAAACAAGATCGCTTATTATTCACATGGTATCTTAAAACTTTATTCCCACAATAGGAAATATTGCTTTGCTTTTTATTTTATTGTATTTTATTCTTTGCAGACAATAGGTTAAAAGTTGTAGAATAAAGTAATTCAGATACTTTTCTGCTCATAAGTAACTTACATTTATATATGATATATTTATACAATATAGTAAGGCGTGTAATTTTTCTAGCAGTAAAAATTCAGCAGAATGCTGAAATTCAAATATGCAAATTGTTCTCTGGGACGTCAAATACCCATGTTATTCTGAGTATTTTATGATAACGCAAAATTTTTTATGATTTCGGCTGTTTATATATATATATATATATATATATATATATATATATATATATATATATATATATATATATATATATAGTATGTATATATATATATATCTATATATATATATATTATATATATATATATATATATATATATTGTATGTATATCCATACATATTTACATACATACATACATACACTTGGCTGTTGTAAGGAAGCTAATGAATGAAATGTATAAGAAGAAAAGGAGGTAGAATTAGAAGGAAAAATAAGGAAAACTGGAACTGAGCTGACTTGTGAGAAAGCTGATGAAGGAAAGGGATGGGAAGTTGAGGAACAACTGAAAGAAAATTGAAAAATAGAACTTGATTGAAAGCAGTAAGGAAATTGATAATGGCAGGAAGGAGAAGAAAGAGGAAAGGAAAAGCCAAGAAGTGAGAAAAGTAGAGGAAAACAAGTCCTTTATTGGCTGCTATGAGGATTCTATTTTGACATCAGCAAACATCCCTGACAGGATACGAAGGAGCCGTTGGTCGACCCTCATTTTTCCCTGTCAGGGAGCAAATCATGATGATCTGTCCTCCTCCAAAGACGCCATTTTTCTTCTTCTTCTTCTCGTTGCTTTCGTGGCGGTTGGGGCGGGAGAGAGATGTCCCCCAGAAGGTCTCATGTCTCTATATCTATGGAGAAGAGGAAGAGGTGGAATATACTCTTGATAAAAGGGGGAGAAACATATTCAATAATGACAGTCAAATGCGGACTAAAAAGAAAGATAGTTATTTGTGAATTCAGTTTAATTATTGAAGCAAAATTAAACTGTATTTTAAAACCTTTTTGGTTAGAGGAAATTTTTCATATCTATTATGCAGTGTAATTATGACTTCAAACAAGTCCGCGGAAAGGAAAAGTAGAAAAAAAAACAAAGAGAGAGGAAAAAACGGGTAAATGTAATTTTATTTATGAATGCAAAATTAATCAACCATGTTAAAGTATCTTGTTAGAATGCAGTTAAAGACATGAGATGTGTATAGGTCTAAATTATTTTCAGTTTCACCTACGTGGCAATCGTCACTCCCGCCAAAATAAAAATATTTTTTCATATTTTTCAGTGACAAAGAAAAACATGAAACGGAAATTTACATTTAAAAAAAAATATCCGTATCAGGAGTACGAATGTCAATCAGTATTTTAACGTAAAAAGAGAGAGAAAAATCTCCCCTCTGTTCACAAAGCTCTCCAACCCCTTCCGGAAAAACTCTGATCGCTCGTAAATATCAATGTGAATTCATGCATTCCAAATATACACACTAATTATATATCAATCCCTCGGTTGCAAGAACGTTTTTTTAAAAATAAAATCAGTTTGCTATCATTATATCAGCACATCAGAAACGACACTTGCATACAACAATGCTGCTGATACTGTCACTATGTTTAGTAGTCACCGCTTCTAATGTTTCTAATTTCAGTAATATCAACCATGAATCCTTATAGATACTTTAAAGACTTTTGTAATGTTTCATTGCAGATTTGAACTGCAATATTCAAAGTCTCTTTTACAGTGCGTCGAAGTAAACCGTTCAACAATTGTGCATTGCAATGGTGCAACGGGACATCCGAGCTCTAATGTGCAATTTTGGATTGGGAAACAATTAGGCCCTACTTTGGCGAATTCCCGGAAGTAACAGCTTTGCATTAATTTCAGAATGGATAACCAAATGGCCACTTTACAGGAAAGTGTCGTTCAAATGTTTTTAATGATATCTTAAACCCATTGCATTAACAAAGGTTAAACGTCACATTTAAAGTTCTGATCTCCAAGTTACGTTGATTGTCGCTGGGCAGTCCTTCAAAAGTCCAACTTAGGTCCTTCACAAGTCCTTCGATGGTGGAATAACAGTCCCTTAAAAGTCCAAAAAGAAATCCTTCACAAGTCATCCCAAAGCCCCTCGAAGTTCCTCGAGGGACATACAAAAGGATCTCTCAAAAGTCCCGCAAGAAAGTCCTTCGACAGTCATTCACAGAAATGAAAATCCATTCGAATAGATACATTGTAAGTTACTGTAAATGTCAGGTCACAGACGGAAGGAGACTAAATATTCACTAGTCCTAAGTGGAGAGAGAGAGAGAGAGAGAGAGAGAGAGAGAGAGAGAGAGAGAGAGAGAGAGAGAGCAAGTTACAAATGGAATTAAACTCAGCATTCAAGCAACGTGATAGTTATTATGTCATATTGGATCACAATCACAGCTCGGCATGAGAGTCACGCTCTAATGGCATTTGATTCACCTCTCCTCTAAATGCATTGCAGGAAAAACGTTGTTGCCCTTTGGAATAGCAGTAAAGAGTCATCATCCAAAGAAGTGCAAGGCGATGAAATCAGTCCTGCCGGGGATTCCATTTAAATTCTCCCATAATCAACTCAAATAATAAAGTTGCGTTTCAAATGGAAACTGTTTAATTGTCGTTATGTAATTATTAACCTATATTTAAGAAGTAGTATTTATTCCAAAATCGAGGCGACGAAGTTACAGGTACTTGATTATGTTTCTAGATTCAGCACAAATATGAACATTCTTGAGCCAAGAACTATCTACTGATGAGAACCTGTCGTGGGTTAATCAGTATACGCTATACGGGATGCTTGGAACGACGAACAGCAACTCTATCATAAGGCAAATTTTAAGTAGATAAGAGTATGATTTTACCCTAAGAGCCATATTCATGGAGAAGTTAAACCACCAATGATCGGCATAGCAACCATCGTGGCGGCCAGAGGAGCCAATAAGTGCGCAGTACGTCTGTCAAACAGCTCTTAGTTAAGTTAGTTACCAATGCCGTAGTTGTTACAAGTGTTTTCACGCCGGAGGATTGAAAATATTACGTAATTTTTTGCGATTTTTCGTTCATTTTACTAATTGTTGAATCTTCCAGCCCAGTGTACGATAGTGTGAAGTGTCGCTTTAGGTAAGGGCAATGAAACAAATGAGTTAATGCCACAATTAACGCTCATGTAAATTATTTATGAGTTCTTTCTATGAAAACAGTGTTTTCTGCAGCTCGTCATTCGTCAAGTTGGTGAATCTTGTTAAGTGATAACTTGGGGTGAACTCGATGACTGTGTAACAGAAAATAAAAGATAGCAGTAAAATATTGCCCATCAATGAAACCGAAAAGCAGTGCAGGAGAGTTCTGGTGTTGTTGATAAACCTGAAGTTGGGGAGAGAAGTGTTAGCAAGGTTTATTAACGAACCTCCTTGATTTAAAATATTGATCCAATAGTAGTATTCACAGAGCGGTATCCGCATTCTCTCATGATAAACAGTTGTTGAAACCAGCATTATCTTATTCTGACTGCTTTGTGAAGACAAACGAGCCGAATGTTGAATAAATGAAAGGAAGTGATACAGAAACACGGTTTATATTTTGATTTGGATGGTTTCCTGTTCCAACTGCCCGAAAATAAAAGCCTCAGAAGTATTTCCCACTTGTCAAGGTTTCAGTCCTTGGTGCCCTTATTCAATACTCGGAAGACCTTAAAGGGAAGGGCTGCCCCATGACTCATTAGGTCAGGATGACCTGTAGAAGTACGTTTGTTTGTTTGTTTGTATGGTATTTTTACGTTGCATGGAACCAGTGGTTATTCAGCAAACGGGACCAACGGCTTTTCGTGACTTCCGAACCACGTCGAGAGTGAATTTCTATCACCAGAAATACACATCTCTCACGCCTCAATGGAATGCCCGAGAATCGAACTCGCGGCCAAAGAGGTAGCAAGCCAACACCAGACAGACCAGGCCACTGAGACGCTTGTAGAAGTACGTACCCTCCTAGGGAAGGACTCGAGACTTTTATGAAGGGTGAGGACTGATGTACTGTGACGGATAGACCGATGGATGAGGCAAGGAGGAGGATGGTAGTCATAGGAGGACAGCCATCGCCTTCATTGGCTGTTGTTGGTGAGTGTTTCATAGTGACTTCTGCTGTAGGTCTAAGGTGTCATCACTGAACCTATTGTACTGTTATATTGTCAGGTGTTAATGTATTGCTTGTTCTATTCATTCATTGGCTAGTTCGTTGGTTGTTTTCGTTCATTGCTATTCCTTAATTATTCACATAAGACATAAGGGCATCTTTCTCTAACATTTATTAATTTTGTTTCACGCGTGAGTAAAGCATATGTATTCTATTTAGCGTTTTTTGATGCATTTCCCACTGACTAGTTATTAGTGAGGCATAATTCCACTGCGTGTTCGATTGTCATGTTTTATGTATGTTTGAGTTTTAAACTGAAAATAAATATGAATTTTATCCTTATTTTTTAAAAACAAAATGTACAAATTGCTTTAAAATTTGTAAGCAGCTCTGATTAAAAAAAAAGGATACGTCTGTTTTTCCAAAATGTTTGGAATAGCATGGTGTCTTTATGACGAAAGGAGTTTAGTTCCCCAAGTTTAAACTTTTGTTAAGCGGATTACGAGAACTTGAATTTTTGGTCAAACATTACACGTTACTCTTATAAAATGTTTTTATTTCAATGGCGAAGGATCCCATTTAATGTTGGGTCCCCCCGTCTTGATTTAGTATATGATTTTAGTATCAGCACCTATGAGTGTCACATAATATAAATACCCGACTACAGCTTTTCATGATAAGATATACTGCCTGGGTTGAGTCCTAGGGAGCATCACCGTCAAAACTCTTTGGGGGGGTGGTTATCATTAGGTGTTCATAAGTAATTTAGATAAATCTTTGCTCATTTCACTAAAGTACTGTATGCAGGCATGCGCGCTCTGATTATGTATATGCAAAAAAAACCGTGAAATATGAGGTCGTAGGAAGAAAATAATTGATAAGTGATGTTATATAAAAACGTGAATTGAAAGTTTTCGGTATATATTTTGACTTTATAAAAATATAGCATCATTTTTTACGGCGAAAGAAGGGGTCAAGTTTAAGGTATATTTTTATTTTACGCTGACGTCAGTTATTCTTTGTAGATTACCGTTTGAAGCAATTGAATCGTTCATCGAGTGTTATGGCTTTGTTGCTGTGAAATGTCCTGCAAAAACAAATAGATAAATGAAATGTCAAGCAAAGCAAACTAATAAAATAAACGGTGTTCTAACATGACTGGCCTACTTGTCAGCTCACTAAATATTTGCATAAACAAGAGTGACTCAATAGAAGCGAAACCGAATACTTTAAGTAAAAAAGGAAGAAACATCCTAAAAACCGACACCTGAAAAGACGAGAAGTAGAAAGAAGACGAATGAAATTAGAAAAAAAAAAAAGCTAGGATCTGAAAAGAGAGTAGAAAAGAAAATCCATTGCAAAGGAGACTCCTCTTTGAGATCCTTCCAAAGGAAAGCGATCAGCGTCTAAGGATCAGCGTCCGTCAGCGTGATGGAGATAAACAAAAGGCGATCTAATCCCGCCTCCATTTCCTGGGAGGATTAAATCCTCCGTGAAAGAGGATTGTTGTTGCTGGAGACTGCGGATTGAAGTGATCGGATCAATCACCCTTCCGCCTTCAACGTTTTACCTTCGGTTTTTTATTGCTTTAGTTTGGAGTTTTATATATTTCTTATATAGAAAATTTAATGGTTTGTTCTTGAGGTAGGTTTGTGTCTTTTGGATATGGGATTGTTTATTTTGTCAGTTCAGTTTAATTTTCTCATCATTGTTATTTGAAAACACTGTTTTTTGATGTTACGAAAAATAGACAGGAAATTATCGCGTATAACACACTCATATATATACGTTTCCCCAGTTTTACTTATATATATATATATATATATATATATATATATATATATATATATATATATATATATATATATATATATATATATATATATATATATATATATATAATATAATATATATATATATATATATATATATATATATATATATATATATATATAGATATATATATCTATATATATATATATATATATGTATATATATATATATATATATATATAATATATGTATATATATATATATATATATATATATATATATATATATGTATATACAAAAATATATTCTAAAGTAAGCTTTCTTAAGTTCCCCCCCTCGTACGACAAGAAAATAAATATGTAATCCCCAAGTGTACAGAGTAAATAATATATTTTCCCTTCAGTTAAACCCTTCCCCACGCAACCTCTCTTTACCTCCCTTTCGAAAAATTCCCCCCCCCCCCCCCCCTCCCCCCCCCCACCCCCCCCCCCCACTTTATCACTCTCATTTTTCTTCTTTTTTTGCAATCGTTTTCACTCCTTAAAAAAAATTAAAAAAAACTTTTACCTCAAAGTAACGTTTTATATTTTTCCGTTCTTTCAAACCTGGTTATTTCTCGCTTTGTCTCTGCTGTTTTTGCTAAGATTCCTATTTTGTATTTTGCTGTTATAATTAATACTGTGAACCCCCTTTTTAATCCTTCTCTGTTACCCATTCCCCTCCTCCTCCTCCTCCTCCTCCTCCTCCTCCTCCTCACCATTACTATTTATATTCTTGAAATTGTTCTAGCATAGAAAGTTAGACAAGTGCAAGAATGAATCAAATTTGCGCTATATGGATCACCATTACTCTCTCTCTCTCTCTCTCTCTCGAAAACAAGGATCTCTCGTGCACATTGGATTTGACCCGATAAGTCGATGTGTTATATATTATATATTTAACTGATGACGATAGAGATCACGTATACGTGATGCGAAGCTTTTGGTCGGAATTCGCTTTATGGAAAAGTGTCTGAGTCTTGACATGCAGACTACGGAGGGAACTTTATGTTATCTACGTTTTGAATTTTCTTTTTCAGAATGTAATTAACTTATTAGAAAAAAATTTCGTTATTCATGTTTGTCTCTAAATTGATAATCACATTTGCCCAGGTGGTGTTTACTTCCATTATGTTGGACAGGTTACTGTTGTGGCTTCCTCTTTCATAATATGTTCTTTCAGCTATATATATCTATACACAGGTATGTATATATATATCTATATATATATATATATATATATATATATATATATATATATATATATATATATATATATATAAAGAGATTGAGAGAGTTTTTTTATTGTATCCAGTAGTGTGTCTGAGATAATGATCTTTATGGCGTAATTTCCTGACCTTTCCTAAAATAATTTCTTGTTTTTGTCTTTATTCTGACGGAAAAGAGCAACATCTCCTCATTTCCATTTTGTTCCTTTTCTCTCTCCTTCCTCTCCTGGTTATTTATTGCTCCTTTTCACTTATAATGGTTTTTATTGCAGTAATATCATATATATTCTGTTTCGTGGGATCCTGTGGTTCTGTACAGTCATTATAGGTATTCCTATGTCATTGTAAAGAGTATTTTCTCGTATATCTATTTTTTTCGACTACTAAGGGTCCATTAATATTCAGAAAAAAGAAAGGAAATTTCTGTCGTTTCGACTCATGTTTCTCAATTCAGAGTCGCTGTCTCGTCTTCTTTATTGTTCCACGTTGAATCTTCCTCAAGAAATGTGTTCGAGTGAGTCTGGACCTGTTGTATTTATTTGTCTCCGCTTCTGCTCTAAGAATATTGTCCCTTTGTGATTTTCAAAGTGAGCCTAGGCAAAGTGTTTCTTAATTCTGCACTACGAATATTGTCCCTTTTCGTTTGTCTCTTACCCTCGAGTGGCTTCTGTTCCTCGCAAGAGTAATTCACAAGTGTCAAACTATTATATACTCCACCTTGAACTAAAGTTTTATTCTGCTGAAATCAGTAACTTCACTGTTCTGATTTACAATTTAGGAAAGAGAAGCGTTTAAAAAAGCGATCAAAATTCCGCCACACTCCACCATAAACATGGGAGGTGTTACGACCTTATTTCACGGCCGTAATTTCAAGGGTTCTTGTCTATACTCAGAATTTTCGGTCAGTAAAAATGCAACACAGTAACTTAGGAACAAAAGAACAAACACCTCAACAAAGTTACAATATTTATTTTATACAAAAATGTAATGGTTGGTAAAGTTAATAATAAGAATAAATATATATACCAAGGGGAAAAAAAACCAACCTTAAGATCTTTAAAAGATCACCTACAGCTAAATTAAACCTAAGCCAAGAAATCAGAAATTTTAAATAGGATAACTTTAGGTAAGTACCTTCCAAATCACTGGCCTGATAAAGCTAACCTAAGCAACTAAGTTAGGCAGAAGGAAGAAAAGAGAAAATAAATGGGAAACTTAATGTTATATCCTACCTAACATATACAAACTAACTTACACTAAAAAACTTAGTAACTAGAATATATGTTATTATAATAATATAGAAACCTCCAGTTATTAAACAATAAAAAAAAATTAAAATTAATAATCTTACAAGTTCATAAATAAGAAATAATAACGAGAGGATGCCAGAACATATCAGACCATACAAGCTCCAGTAGACTGTACTGCAAACAGGGGCGTACAAATCTACAGGTACACAGCGATCCACAATCGTCTTAGTTATAAAAACATCTCATACCTGCAGAAAGCCGCCCTACTTGTCTCCACGAGTTCAAGAACTCACTGACGCTGATGAATGAATCAAACTGCTCCTGTAGGCAAACTCAAAGTACCTCAGGGACTCTGAGGGTGGAAGCCTCCGAGAATCCGGGACGTCTACGGATCTCGCACGCCACAAACTGCACGTTTCTATGATAACACGGGCCAACTCATTCGAATCCTTTCGACAAACGAGGGAAGGGGCGTGACTGGCGAATGCCGCGGGTGACCAAACACCAGCGACCACACACAGGGCAGCGAAGGATTAGATAAGCCGTGATCCAAAATATAATCTCCTTACAAAAACGGAAGAAGTGATCGTAAATTCAGAGGCAAAGCACCAGGCTGTGAGGAGGACTCGAAAATACCGGGGGAGAAGGTGGTAAACAAAACGCCTAAGAAAACAAAGCAAAACTGCAAAGTCATATGACTTTCTTACAGAGTTCATCAAACTAAGAAACGATACTAGCTTGTTCGTAAACTTAAACTAAAATAAAATAAAACAAAAGGTTGGACAAATTATAATTAACAAATTATAATGAAATTACTTTAATCTAACAGGAGGCGAAGCGTCAATACAGAAGTGATACCGGTGTTGACCATCGATAAAATGGAAATGAACAGCCAGGATCAGTTTCGGTGGTGGCCAGACAATTACATGCAAGCGGATGCTTCATTAAGGGTCGAGCCTTCGTTGCACACATGAATTATTATTGGATGAATGTGCGTTTGCCAAATCTGTATTGCTGGTGTTGACTGGAATTTATACAGGGGAATTGGATGAGGGTGTGGATCGTGCAAACGGGTATATTTGTTCATTCCAAAAGAGATGAGTAACCTGGAAAGGACCACTAGCTTTTGGTATTGTTGTATTTCTATGTTATTTCTGGTATTCATTTGAACACGTAGGCATGAGTGGATTAGAGTTAATCGTCATGATTCGTTTTGTCATTTTATACTTCGCATTTTTCCTTGATGTTATTCGTTATTTTTTCATACATTTTTCCGTGATGTTGTTCGTTATATACATTTTTTCCGTGATGTTCCATAATTTTTTTCATACATTTTCCGCGATTTTGTTCCGTAATTTTTTTCAGACTATTTCCATGATATTGTTCCGTATAGTTTTTTCATACATTTTTCCGTGATGTTGTTCCGTAATTTGTTTCAGACATTATTCCATGATATTGTTCCGTATTTTATTTCATACATTTTTTCCGTAAGGTTGCTCC
>NC_087215.1:9053824-9056965 GCF_015104395.2 Macrobrachium nipponense | reverse complement strand
CAATTTAAGTATTGTGTAATGAATATGACCGATATATAATAACAGACACGGTGGTAAGATAACGACCTAGACGAAAGTTAAATGGAATCTTAATAAACAAAATTATATTAAAAGTGAGACAGTAATCTTAGTTACAGTGATATAACCTGCTTAGATTTCTTTTTTTATTCTTTTACTCCGTGTGAGTTTTGTGTGTGTGTGTTCTCCAACCATACCTAATGACTCCTCCCACTGAAAGAATTCCAGAGCTTATTGGTGGAACTCTTTGCTAAGAGAAGAAAGACTCCACCCCCCCGTCCCCCTCAGTAAACACTGTTACCATATAATTTTTCGAAGTGCCTCAAGAAGGTGTACCAGGGAAACCTGTGTCCAACTGTACATGCAGACGAAAACTACCGTCGTAAATAAAATTATACAATTATACAAGAGGCTAATCTCATTTCCGACCCTAAAGAAAATATAAAATGAAAATAAAAACAGCCACGAGGGACGAAACTGAAGGCAGTATTATGTCGAGTAATCAACTCTAAGACGAAGCAACTTCAAACAGCAGCAAAACAATGATGAAGATACTTGGGAAGGAGGTGAGGGTGGTGGCGGGGTGTGGGGAGGTGGAGGGTTTATGGGAAGGGGGTCAGGGAGGGGAGGGGGAACAGCCTGTGGGGCTAAGTAGGGGGTCCCATCTAGTGACTGGTGTCAGCCCGAGACCCCAGACGCCTTCAGAAAATGGAAGGTGATTAAAGGAAGGAGTTATGTAAGACTTGACGACACCGGAGCGAAAGAAGAAGAATTGGAGGAAGAAGAAAAAAGAGAGAGAAGAGAACGTCAAGAGGATTTTATGAATAGATTAATTTCATCTGCAGAAGCGGAAGCGAGAGTTGTGGAGGGTAATGAAACTGGAACGTGATACTGCCTACATGGGTAGCTGCTGCTAATATCCAATACAAACGAAGACTTTGAAACCAAATCACTCTCGAATCATTTTTGTTGGAAATAAATTTGTCGAAAGCTACTGAGTGTGTGTGTGCGCGATATAGTATATATATATATATATATATATATATTTATATATATATATATATATATATATATATATATATATATATATATATATATATATATGATATATATATATATATACATAATGTGTGTGGTTACGTGTGTGACAAAAAAACCTACGGATGAATATGTAAAATACTTAGCCAAATTCATAAAAAAAACATTCAACGAACCTCCAAGCAAAATTTTATAATGTACGAAAAAATATATATGAATTGTATTTAGTAATCCCTATAACTGGACAATTTTATCGCGGTAAATATGCCTTTACAATATACCCGATAAATGAACAGGTGAGCGCTTTGTGTAGTTTTCTGATATTCATTTGCTGAAATGTTGAACCGTTGACAACAAACCATATATTGACGCTGGTGAATTTCCACAAAAGGATTCCAATCACGAATGCAAATGACTCTCTTCTTCATCCTTTCTTTTTTAACTGATGACAGTTATCTTTCGTAATGCTTTGTACCAATTACGTGTAGTGCAAGTAAGCGAGGAATACAAATAAAGCTATTTTGTAATATTCCTTTATTTACACTCCGATTCACTCTGTTTTTCTATACATTTCTTTTTCGTCTGAATTTATATATATATATATATATATATATATATATATATATATATATATATATATATATATATGTGTGTGTGTGTGTGTGTGTGTGTGTGTGTGTGTATTTGTGTGTGTGTGTGTGTGTGTGTAATGAGTAAAAGGACACAAAGTTACTAAATGCAGAAAGGAACTGTATCAAACAAGTTAATACCAACAACAACGAAAAATATAAATAGAAATATAACGAACTCAAAAAAAAAAAAAAACAAAGGAAAAGACGCCGCCTGTTTCATCCTCAGATCAGCTCCAAAGACAAGAGGACGGAATCCCGAAATCTCTGAAAGAGGCAGAAAAAACCTTTTTCAAAGCGACGCCCAACAACTTTTGTGTCGGGAGACTCTCCTCGAAGACGAAGTTTTCAGGGATTCCGTATCTATTATCAAGGTTGCACGAGGCTAAGTCAACAGCTTTTAACGCGACGAAGAGAGAGAGAATGGGGGGAGAGAGAGAGAGAGAGAGAGAGAGAGAGAGAGGAATATAATTTGGGGGAGTAGGATAGTGTATTAAAAATGTCTTAATATACAAACTAATATATGTATATATGTATGTATGTATGTATACATTTTTCAAATGATGGCGTACATAAATATCTCAATCAAAATAACAAAAATATATAAAAATTAACCCAACCCCAAAAATCAAATGGGGAAAGTAGGTCAAAATACAGCATTGATCTGTAGAAGGCTTCTTTCTGCTTCTTTCAAAGTACCAGCAAACTTATTCCACGTCACAATCATTCACTAGAAAAAGCTCGAAATATTAAACTATTGATTTTTAAAAAATATTATTAGCCTTTGACGACCAAAAACCTGAAAACTCTACTTTCATTTATAATTGTCTTACATAAACTTAACTGAATGAACTTATTAATATATGAATTTTCATATCTAACGAGGCGGGATCCACCTCCCCAAGCTACTCGAGGACGATGCAAGATTTTTCCCCATCGCGCATAAGTTGTAAACATTACATTCCTAATTTTCAACGTAAATTAAAACGTGCTAAAATCTATGGTCAAATAGAGCCTTGTTTCACGCTATATTTTATTAGAAATAATTCTTCTGTATTGTTTAACACGCACGTTATTTATTTTTTTACATAATCATTCTTATAAATAAATCATAAATATCCTATCCTAAAATTCCTGTATTTTTAACTCGACTCGAAACACCTTCTCCAGACCTTTTTAGGCCCTCCATAGACCTTTCCTACCTCCCCCCCTCCCACCCCCCCCCTCACAAAAACAACAACAACACCAACACCACCAAAATAGTTTGTAAGACTTACTCCCCGAGCAAGCAAAAACTGAAAATAAGTTATACAATTAAATAAACAGAAAATATGACTGAATAAATATACTAATAAATTAGGAAACAAAATACTTTACGTAACACCCTAATTTACCTGACCCAGGGCACACCCTCAATCTTCGGCTCTCTCTCTCTCTCTCTCTCTCTCCCTAACTT
>NC_087215.1:9028824-9051324 GCF_015104395.2 Macrobrachium nipponense | reverse complement strand
TGGAAGGAACTCGGGGGGGGGGGGAGTGCCACCTCACGATGGAATGGGATGGAAATAATATTTTCAGAAAATTTACATTCAGTGAGACCGGATGCTTATAAAAATATTTATTTATTTATTTATTTTTAATTCTTGGACGATCGCTTTCAAAAGTTTCTTCATCTTCTAAAGGCAACCTCAGTTACCACAAGAAGCCAAAATCCTGTATAATTCGCCATAATGTTGCTATTATTTTCTTAATAAATTCATTAAAATATAAGTGAATATCCACACACCATCCTTAAACTCATTATATACATATTCTACCAAGTATAAACCTCTATGAAGCATAAATAAGATCTGTGCAATAAATTTACTCTATCCTGAAAAAACCTCTTGGCAAAACCAAGGAAAAGTCTAGGAAAAAGACTTAAAAAGTTGGACCAATAAAAACACACAATGACAATACCGGACGATATGGCATCTTCATTTCACAGACATCGAACACTTTACAGCCAGGATGCAACAGACACAAAATATACCTTATGAGTTATTGCAAAACTCAGCTCTAGTCACCACTGACGCCCCTGGATAACGGCGTAGCTCAGTGTTTACCGGCAGCCATGGAGCGCCCTTGGTCGTCCTCTATTGTCCCATTGAGTCTGGGAGAGAGGCCGTCGAATCGATGGCCAGAAAAGGCCATAACTATATTGGCCCACCTTCCATTAGCGGGGGTGTTTACAGCCCTTCCTTGTCCCATTCATGTTATTGTGTGGATCGTAGATTACAGTGGTAGGTCTTACTTACCCTTGGAGGGTATTGGAAATTGTGGGGGAGAAGGAGAAGCATTAATCTTCTTGAGAATCTATTATACGATATTTTTCTTTAAGTGTTGATTTGGTCGCCATTTCTTCAATTAGTCTGTGAAAGGCGTCAATTCTAGCCTATTATATATATATATATATATATATATATATATATATATATATATATATATATATATAAATATATATATATATATAATATATATACAAATCTCTATAGACGTACATAGTTACGCACAAACGGTCCCGAAATAGCAAGGTAATTAGGGAACCACACTTAAAAACTTATATATGTTTACAGTGATTAACAAACTTGTTTCCTGATTAACGTAACATTCATTTACATTCGTCCGTATTCATCCATTCACAAAGATGTCCACACAAAGTAACATATGACTAATGAAGCCATAGTTATAAACAATATGGATTTCTCTCAGTGAAGACTGAATCTATTTGCGGACATGTGGCAGGAAGTGTTTAATTAAGGACGGATAATTAATGATATGTCAATTAACTTGAGCTGGCAGATGCCACCAGCTCCCTCCTGCCTTGATGGAGGATGGATGGATTCGAATCATTATTTATTCCTTCTTGCTCTTCCATCACATCAGGCGACACAAAGAAAACCAAAGAAACGAAAAATAAAGGAGGGTTATGCTTCAAGAAACACAGAAGCAGGAGGAGAATTCCTAAACGTGACAACAGAGAAAATTAAAACATAAACAGAAAAATGTAGAAACAACAGTGAAATGCCTTTCAACTTCAAGGCAATGACTCCACTTTTTAAAGAAATGCTTCAATTTCAATGTAATACTTCAAAATTTCGGTGCAATACCTCATAACATGAAATACCAAATACCTAATGTTAAGGAAATAACTCAGTTTCAGGGACCCACCTCATAATTTTAATGAATGACGTCACAACTGAAATTAAACATCATCTCAAAACTCCAGTGAGATTCCCACAATACAATTTCGACGAAAGGCCTCATCATTTCCAAAGTATTTCTTCGACTTTCTGCCACAGTCCAGAAAGGCATTATTGTGTTATTATCTTTCATTAACCGCCTTATCAGTTCAATCATTTCCAGGTGGGCGTCGGGGATTGAATTGTATCGAGATGCCAATTTGTGGTTGATGATCAACTTGTGAGAGAACGCCAGCTGGGCTGACCTCCGCTGGGTGATGGGAGAGACCAGCTAATTGGAATGTGGGTTGGGATAAGATTCTAATTAGCTATTTATTAAAGAAAGGAGTTTTACCAGCCCAATGAGTCAAACTTGACTCTCACAGGGCTGGCCCGAAAAAAATCGGGATATAAATAATTCTAAAATTATCAATTTAAAAAAAAATAAATAAAAAAATAAATAAAAAAACCTTATATATATATACATATATATCTATTTATCTTCAAATATAGTACTCAATCTAAGTGAAGAAATTAATGATAAATAAATATATATATTTGAAATCTAAGCGATAAAAAGAATTAACTATATATTAATCTTCGTATTTAAAAAGAATAGTAATAAAATAAAAATCTTAGGTAAAAACTTAAATTCTATCAATTAAACGTGTATTCCTTAAAAAAAGTTACAATTCTAGAAAACAGAAAAAACTACTAGATTCAGTAAAAATGTCAGAAAATGTTTTCCGACCAAAACATCTCTCTCTTTCTCGCTTAAAAAAACCCGACAAACCGAAAAATATATTGTTTAATAGATAAAAAAGTATCACACTCACTGCACATGGGAATAGTGCCGTGAGGTGTACACATTAAAAATCCATTGGTCAATCTCGTATGGCCAATTCTTAATCGAGTCAATATTACCTCAGTTTTTTTTTTTTTTGTCGTATTGATTAGATGACTCCCATGGAGAAACAGTTGACTTTAATGTCTTAATTTATTATTCTGAGATACGTTGCTCCACAATCTTTGCCACTTTTCCATTGTAAATGTTTTTAATAAAGTTATGTAATCTCTAACGGGGAGATTAATATTCCGTTGAGGCAGGTTGACGGCTGTTTTAGCAGCAGTATCTGCTCTTTCATTTCCAACAACTCCTACATGAGCCGGGACCCAACATAATTCAATATCTACCCCTTCAAGATAAAAATTGTTTAAAAGTTCTTTAATCTTTAATACCCAAAACAGGTTCTTATGTGAATAGCTTTTGAGGGCTTCTATGGCACTTCGTGATCCGAGTAGATGATAAATTTTAAATTTAGTCTTTCTTCATGTGCTTAACAATATTGAGGCTAGTAAAATGGCATATAGCTCGGAGGGTGAATACTGAAGACTCGTTTGGCAATGATAACTGGCTCATTTTCTTCAAAGACACTGCAGCGCTTCCTACACCAACTGAAGATTTAGAGCCATCAGTGTATATGGCGTAGTGAGGACCTTTCCTTTGAATATGTTCTATGGCAATTTGTTGATGGTGACTCGGGGTATAGCTAAATTTCTTTGATAAATGAAAAAGATGAGAGCATATTCTTGTTTTTTTCATGATCCAACCGAAGTGGGGGGAAAAGAGATGGTTGAATGATGTTCATTTTGATATTTGTTGACTGCAACAGCCTATTTGCTCTAATCGGGAATGGTGGCTCATGATTATTTATAAAAATGTCACTCTGAAAAAAGAGCTTTTTTGTAGGAGAACTTGTAGATAGAATATTCAATGCACTCCGCATTGTTACAAAATCCCGATTGCAACGACAAAGGGGGTTCTCCAATTTCACATAAAACCGAGAGATTTGGGGATGATCTAAACGCTCCACTACAAATTCTCAGGCCTCGAGTATGTATTGGATCTAAACACTTCAAAGTTGCTTCAGATCCTGATCCATATATTGGGCTTCCATAATCTATTCTTGATAAGACCAATGCCTTATATATCATCAGTAAAGTTGATCGCCTTGCACCCCATATTGTATGAGATAATTTCATCATTAAGTTAAGAGCACTATTACATTTAGATTTGATGTAAGATACATGTGCTTTCCAATTCAAATGAGTATCGAAAACCAGTCCCAAGAATTTTACTTTATCTTGGAAATGGATTTGTACATTGCCCAAAGTAAGATTTATATCTTGATTCTGTTTCCATCTACTATTCCTATAAAACATTATTGCTTGAGTTTTTCTGCTGAAAAGTCTGAAACCAACAGACGCAGTCCAAGCTTGTATTTTTCGAATGGCATTATTCAGAATTCTTTGCAAATGACGAAGATTGTTGGATGAGTAGTAAATTGCAAAGTCGTCCACATAAAGACTACTTTGCACTCCCTGTGGCATTTGATCTACTATATCATTAATTGCCAACGCAAAAAGTGTTCCACTTAAAACACTGCCTTGGGGTACACCACAGTCAAGCTTAAAATATTCAGAGTAAATATTTTCAATACGAGTTTGAAATGTTCTTCCATCTATAAAATTTCTGATAAAATAGGAAGATGTCCTCGGAAACCGTTATTTGATGCAAGGATTTTAGAATCGAGTACCTCCATGTTGTATCATATGCCTTCTGAATGTCAAAATAAGGCTATTGTGATCTGTTTTCGTTCAAAACCTCTACGTACATAATTTTCTAGGTGTGAAAGAGAGTCCAAGGTGGATCGCTCCGATTGTGAGCCAATTGAGAATTTGATAAAACATTACTACGACGCAAGCACCAATTCAATCTATAATTAACCATCTTTTCGAGCAATTTACAAACACAACTGGTTAGTGAAATTGGTCTGTAATTATCTGGATTACTAGGATCTTTTCCTGCCTTAGCTATTGGTATTACTATTGCATGTTTCCATGCCTTTGGAAATAGATGTTTGGTCCAAAGATGATTATAGAAATCCAATAGATAGGCCTTGGCTAAAGGGGCTAGATTTCTTATCATATCAAAATTTACATTATCTTTTCCGGGGCTGTTGAGCTACAGTTTGATAATGCAAATTCCAACTCTTCTTCAGTAAATCTTTTATTGTAGTAATATCTTCTACAGTATCAAAATTCAATGGTATTGCTTCTTCTCTCTTTTAAGGGCTCGAAAGTGGGCATCTAAATTATCAATACTGCTTATGTTTTCAATATTACGACCGATAATATTAGAGATTGTCGAGTATCATGTATTAATGAGCCATTATGCATTAATGCGTGTCTTGCTGGTCTGCTGTAAGAACCGTTAATCTTCCTAAATTTCTGCCACACCTTCTGCATAGAAGTATTATCTGATATGCTTGACACGTATTTTGCCGCCATGAAATTATCTTGCCTTTTAATTACTTCCTTCCTAAATTTTAAATTTAGGCAGAAATCTTATTGAAATATGGTTTCAATACACTAATTTCTATGGCTATGTCAACCAATTTGTTTATTGTATTCCCTAACATTAGGGGACCTGTAATCAAATGTTTGAATCTTTTATTTAGGGTTTCTAATTTTCTTCCAATTGCATGCTTTTTCGTTTTATCAGCTGGTTAATGTGTCTGACCACCATGGGACCGAATGTTTCAACTGTCGAGGTGCCAGTCAGAGGCATCGGATTTTATCAGCCGCTTGTGTGATAAAATTCACAAAGTCGTCGTTTGTTTTTATCATGATCCTGGGAATAATCAAAGGCAGGCACTTGCCTAGTGTAAAACTTGAACTTATCCCAGTCAGCTTTATTTGTATTATACCGTTGGATCGGAGAAGTTGGTGTTATGTCCTAAAATGGTAATCAAATAGGAAAATGGTCACTGTTAAACAGTCATCTTAGGACATTCCATTCAAACCTATCAACAATATTATTGGGACAGAGTGTTAAATCAATTGACGAATAGGTGCCATGATTTTGTTTGAGTAGTAAGTGCTACTCTCTGCCTCATTTAATATACAGAGGTTTGTGATCATTCATCATCTGTTCGACCTTTGAACCATTTGTGTCGACATCAACACAATTGGTATCCCAGATGGATTGTGGGAGTTTTAAAGTCTCCTAATAATAGGAAATTCTCTTGCCTTTTGGGGAATACTTTAGGTAGATTTTGCAAATTATAGTTACAAGAGGGTTGATTGTACATATTATAAATATTAAAGGAGTTATTATCTAAATGTAATCTAACTCCAGATAATTGAAATTCTGAGGTTCTAAAGGACATAGCATCGTAAGTTACTCTGTTTATGAATATAGATTGCAGTTCCTAATGTATTAGCAGAAGGAACTGAATGAGATGCTAAATTGTAATTTCCTATTGATTGAACGGTATCATTTGTATGCTGTAAGCATATTGCAATTGGATTATAATATTTAATAGTCTTTGAAGTTTTCCCCTTGATGTAAACGGGTTTTAAGACCATTACATTCCATTGGATTACGTATGAATTGTACATTATGGTAATGGAGGTGGAATATCACTAGGTAGAGTATTGTTTCTGCTTATTTTGCCGGGAATGGGTTTCTGTTTAACTGCAGTAGCAGTATTTTTGAATTAGGTTTTGCTTCTTTAGCTATGGCTCCCTGTTGGTTACTTTCGATTTCGATTCGTTTCCAGAAGTTTCTTTTGGATTGTGATTAAATTTTTCTAGAAATTTTTCAAGATGAAGGGTGCCTGTTGCACGCTTCTTTATTAGATGGTCAACACACATACAACCAGCGTTGTGGCTTTCTAATTACCATACTGGTTTTTATTTTTGTTCTTAGTAAAATTGTCTATTAGATTATTCATATTATGTATACTTATATTTTTAAGGTCATTGAATTCGTCTAAAAAACAATCATTACAGCCACAGGACATTTTGTGGGTTGTTTTATGCCCTGTGGTGTTTTATGGGATATCATTGATTTACTAGTTTTGCCTAAAACTGGTGAGGGATTTATTTCTTCAAGGGGTACATTGTTAGTAAGGATTCCTTCCGCTTCTTGAGAACCGTGTGCATTTGCGTTGTGACTTCGGCCTTTATCACATGGGTGGTAATATGATTGTCTGAAACATTAAGTTCAGATTCAGAGGTTGGGAGTTGAAGCAATGGTTAACCATTTCTGCTTCCATTTGGGTTTGGTACATGGGTAGAAGCCCTTTCAGTATGTATACTTGAAGAGTATCTTCTGCTGGTTTTGTTAAGCATATCTCATTATTCGATTTTTTGATTTGGGAGGAGTTGTACTTTTCAAGTACACGTTTTTTTCTTTCTGACTTTGCTTTTGGGATTTCTAGTTCCACCATCTCCACTTCAGAAAGTTCTTCCGTCTCTTTGGTTGCTGTCATCAGTGGCAAGTATGTTGAATCTGTTCTGGTACAGAAATCTGCTCTTCTTTTTTAGTTTGATTTTGGGTAGTAGTGTCATTCTTTTTTCCAATTATTCTATTTATATGCTGGCGTTTTGGTAATGATTTGGGAATACCAGCGTCATGCAAGAATTGGATTCTGATCGACTTGATTGAAGAAGTAGAGTTATCAGGAATCCTTGAGTCTGCACCAGACAGAAATGAGAAACTTGTATATCATCAGTTGAATGCTGATTCTTGGATGCTACTTTCGCATAAGTCGAATTATTACCTAAAATTATGTTTTCTAGCAGCTTTATAGGTGATATGTTCATTATTAGCAGTATCTATTATAGTCTGTTCTAATTTATACAGAGGACATTGTCTTGAGTTCGGAGAGTGAGCTCCCTCACAATGATAACAAAATTTTCGGATACACAATCTTTGGAGGTATCGTGGAATTCAGAAGCATTATGGAATTTGGAACAAATTGAAGCATCTTTTTTCATTGGTGCATTCTTTTCCCCACTTTCCCTAAAAAATAACATGACCAAAATCATAACACTTGTAACACTGCATAGGTCGTGGGTGGAATTTCTTGACAGCAATGCTCAAGTCTGACTTTTATATAGTCTGGAAGATAGGGTGTGGTAAATATCAACAAGATGGCATTGTTATCTCCTGGTAGTTTTTTAACTTTATAACAGAAGAGGGGCATCTCTTCAGTATGTCTTCATCAGAAAACTCATATAAATCTCTACAATATATTAATCCTTTTGACTGGTTGAAGGTGCTGTGAGGATAAACTTTCCCAATGCTATCTGAATCAGAAGGTTTAAAATTTCTCAATAATACTGCTTGGGATTCATTCCCAGCCTTAATTAATAGATTATATCCAAAACGCTTCAAATTTCCTTGAGGAATGGTACCAACTTTCTTCTCAAGGCATTCGTATCCCTTAATGATGTTGTTGCACCCTTCCTTGTACGAAGCAACATACCAAATTGGCTCAGGTAATACCCTGGGAGCAATTTTCTGGGCATACACACAAGTCAGAGTACTTTGGAATATAGTCAAATTCAGAATCCAAAACGTTTTGAATATTATGCAATTTTGCACAGAACCAGAAAATCCGCAAATGTTGCCACTTTTGATATTGGAAAGGGCAACCATAGCTTTGGAATGATCCTGAAAAGTTATATATGCTTCAAAATCTTTTTTTGTATTTTGAGAGTTTCAGCTTCATCCTTTCAATCTCTCCGAATGGTTTTTAAAATGAGTGAACAATTTTTCATAATTCATATCAAGTGCAATGCCCGCACAATACAAGACTCTACAATTTTCATTTGCACTGCCAGATTTTTTAATACCCCTGGCATCCTGGGGATGAAGGAATAAATGGTTCCAGTGTGTAAATACTGGAACTGGAGGAAATGCCCTTTTTAGTTCCCTGGTCGTCAACCGAGTTGTCATTACTTGAAGTCGCTAAAGTCGTCAACAGTGCCGGTGGAGAGTCAGCAAATCCAGGGGAGGGGGGGGGGGGGGGGGTCATTAGCCGAATTATCCATAAAGAGTTTAGTTTGTTTGTTTAAATGTTTTGTGTTTGTTTGTTTGTTTTACCTGTTTGAGAATATTAAGAAAGTATCATACGTTGTAAAGGCATTTACATTCTCCACTATCGGCACAGTGAGAGCATACTTCCCAGATGATCCGCTCCATACCCTAACCCGTAGGATCGCATCAAAACAGATACAGAGGCACAGGTGTAAGCTAAACCCGCCTGTTGGGACTGAGACCATAAAATCATGGAATCATCCCCTTGCATCTGTAATGACGGGCTTCCGGCCATAAGCCGAGAGTCCTATTCCCAAAGATTGGATCCCCCTGGATTCCGATGACCCACCTCCGGGAAACGTTCCGCCAAAAGGATCCAAACCATCTTCGGGACGGCTGACGTCATCCTATACTCTCACATATAGCTTTGAATGAAAATCCCTCCCAACCGTGATCCCTTCTCCCATTCATCAAACCTGCATGATGTAACGAATGTGGAAATATCCACGCTATTTACTAGTAAAAAAAAAAAAAAAAAAAAAAAAAAAAAAAAATAAAAAAAAAAAAAAAAAAAAAAAAAAAAATTGAATAAAAGAAATATTACTTGGACAGCAAGAAGAAAGTAGGATTCTAAAAATAGGAAGAGGTCGAAATAAAAAAAGGAATTAGTGAAAGACTAAAGAGAGAAATTTAGATTCGAGACTTGGGGAAAATTTCCCCAAGTTCGAGAGCCCTCTTGCCCGTTTCAAGGCTTCACCAAGGAAGAAACATTCCAAGGTGAAGCCAAGAAACTTCGTCAGGCATTCTCTCATTAAGAGGGTCTAATTAGCTATATCTATCTAAAATAATACTAGGAAAGGATCGGTCTGTCTATATATATATATATATATATATATATATATATATATATATATATATATATATATATATATTATATAGATATATATATATATATATATATATATATATATATATATATATATATATATATATATATATACATATATATATATATTCACCTATCTATCAATCTACGTCATTCATATGTTCCAGAGCCTTAAGGTAAAACTGAGCAAATGCTGAAGATTAAGTTTACTACACGAGTTTCATAAACAATCGGATCTCACATCAAAAGTGGACTTTCCAGGACAGAGGAAAATCAGATCTGAATGAAATAGAAGAGTGGAAGGAGTTAAAGTATAAGCTTGAGGATTCATAGGCGCGTCTGTTGATGATAGACGGAGAGTAATTAGAAGGGCGAAGAATGTTGAGGGGAAGGACATGACAGGATTTTCAGTGAGAGTCAAACAGGCGAGAAACGGACTGATGGAAGAACGAGCAGTGGAGGTTGAGACTTGAGACAAGGCTGAGGTTAAGGGTTTGTATATCAGATGTTTACCACGACTCAGATGTCTGGGAAGAGCAAACTGAGAAGCAGAACGTCGCGTATCCAGAGTTAGAAAAAATAATGACAGAAGTGATACAGATGAAATGAACAGTATTATTACATGCATATGGGTACAACCAACGTCTCCTAGTGGCATGAAAAAAAGATATGAGGTTAACAACCTCATCTTTGCACATCATGCAGTAGTGCAAAAGTATTAACTGTTAGGCCTTTACCTATTACAGCCCTCCTGGTTTTTTTAATCCCTCTGGAATTGAGGTATTTTGCCGCTCCCCGGAGATTGATGATTCTATATTAAGGAAAAACTCCCCAAACAATTACACGAATTGCCTTCTGCCGAATTCCTCCAGTGTCTTCCTATTAGGATCGTTCATTGGCTTCGTCCCTTTCGATTATTCTTCCATCAACCTCAATTTAGACTTATGGTTTGAGCTTCAAGTATGCTGCCTGTATTATGTATGCATTTCGATATATGTATTTTAAATGCACACTTACGTGAACTTGCTCTGTTTATGTATACAAAATTCTCTCATAAATCCATATATTCCATCTCCTGGGTTTTTGTTGAAAACAAACCCTCAATAATTTTTAAAGTTTTCCCCCTCTTTTTCCGCATTTAGTTCCAATGAAGCAATCTTAAAAAAAAAAAAAAAAAAATACGATCAAGTGAGGTTTATTTAAGCATTTCACTCAAAATCTCAAGTTTCATTCGTCGGCACAAACGCGCGACCTTCCACAATATGTACCCGAAATTCTTCTCATCTTTTACTAAATCATAATTCTCGTCTTTGTACTTTATTCTTCGAGGGAAATAATTACTTTTGCGCCGATAAAGAACGATAATAATTATTAGTCCAGTCTTGGAGATGATTAGGAACTTCGAGTTTGTCTCCAATGCAGCAAAAACTTTCATTTGAAGTTCTTCATTCATACATAGATAATAGTTTAATTATAAAAAACAATCAGTACGAAGCTCATAAGTGGGAATTTCTCGCACACGGCAACTAAATTTATTTTTGCAAATAATCATAATCTTATCTTTTTTACCTATTTAAATCTGAGCTAATGCCTCATTAAATGACTAAATAACAAGCTAATGGGCAATTCATCGCCAAGCACTTAAACCCTGGTTAGACGGTTCAAATGAAGGAAGGGGTGAGTCCCTGGAATCGATCTCATTGGGTGGGAGGTGGTTTTGGTAAGGGATGGGGGGGAGGGGGAGTATATTACGTCTTAGGTTCGGTACCTGACAGTAACCCAAAATAGTTCTGGCAGCGAGTTATGCATGTGGTGTTAGTCGACTGTGGTGGGACGCTTCCTGAGATAAAGAGATGAGGCCTGCAACGCCACACCAAAAAATGTGTAGCCAAGATGAGAGAGAGAGAGAGAGAGAGAGAGAGAGAGAGAGAGAGAGAGAGAGAGAGGAGGGGGGAGAGGGGGGAATCAAAACCCACTTAAAAATCGGGAACCTTGCCTCAAACTTTCAGTAATTGCAGGGCAGTCATCTTCCCGTCATGATTCTCCATTAATCACCCAGAGAGAGAGAGAGAGAGAGAGAGAGAGATCGACTTTGAGAAATGAATCGGAATATAATCCTCCAAAGGCCATAAATCACGGGTCGAAAGAAGAGAAAAGAAAAGGAAAATGTAAAAGAAGAAGGGTCTGCAAAAATAATTTACTGATATATCATCGACGAGAGAGAGAGAGCAGAGAGAGAGAAGAGCGGAGAGGAAGAAGAGAGAGATAGAGAGAGAGAGACTTTATACCTTCCATTAAATCTAATAGGCCAAAATGCGTTCTCTGCTTACAACAATATTTAAATAATTAGCAAATTCTATTTTTGACACTTGTCTTTTATGTTATTTAAGCATTGTTTTCTAGCTTTTGAAATGTACAAAGGCGTCAACGAAAATTGGGGATAATCGAGGTGATGATTCAAAATGATATTGGGCAAAAAAAAAAAATAGACTAAAAAAAAACACGCATATTACGATATGCCAGTATTCAGAGAGAGAGAAGAAAAAAAACAGATAAAATATGTGCTCACGGAAATGTGTGATGAACAGTCTCCTGCGTAAATGCAGAAGTGACGCTGAAGCAGAAGAGGTCTTAGCGAAGCTTTTTACCTGTCTTGAACTGAAGCTGGCAGCTGAGGCAAAAAGGGGGCTTTTATGCTCTGGTACTCCCACCTTCCCCCTAACCTCCTCTCTGTGAGTAAATAATCCGCTACACACAAATGGATAGGAAACCTCTTACATAGACACACCAGCACCCAACCAACCTATCTATCTATATCTAAGGTATATATATAATATATAATACACACACACACACACATATATACAAACATATATGTGTATATATTATAATATATATATATATATATATATATATATGTATGAGGTATAATATATATATATATATTATATAATAATATAATATATACATAATATTACTATAATATATGTATATTAATATATAATATATATATATATAGATAGATATATATATATATATATATATATATATATATAAATATATAGTATATTTACATTATTTATATTGTATATATATATTTATATATACCTATCAATTTCTATAATATATATATATATATATATTTATTATAATATATATATTAGTATATGATCTGTATATTTAATATATGATATATATTTACTTATATTTATATCTTTTATATATTTTAATTTAAATAAATTTATTTTTTTATCAATATAATATATAAATATAATATTATATATATAATGCTATATATATATATATATAGATATATATATCTTTACTATACTTTATATATACATTTATATATACAGTACATCCAAATTTCGCCAATGTAACTTTTCTGTCATTCACTATTTGATAAGGTTGGGAGGCAGTCCACCGAAATATAGTCCTTAGCTTTAAACCAGAGTGATTTATATATATATATATATATATATATATATATATATATCTATATAAATATATATATAAATCACTCTGGTTTAAAGCTAAGGACTATATTTCGGTGGACTGCCTCCCAACCTTGTCAAATAGTGAATGACAGAAAAAGTTACATTGGCAAAATTTTGTACTAAATATATGTATATATGTATATAAAATATATAAATAAATATATATATATAATATTATAGTATATATATATATTCATATATTTATATGTAGATATAAATATATATATCTATCTATATAAATATATAAATATTATATATATAACTATTATTATATATTTATATACTTTATATATACATATATTTATATGTCTATATAAATATATATATATATATATACATAATATATATATATATATATATCTATATATTATATTTTATAATGTATATAAAATATATATATATAATATATATATAATATATAATATATATATATATATATCCCTACATATATATATATATATATATATATATAATATATATAATATATAGCCAAGAGTGAAAAATGAAAACAGCCGAGACAAAATGGAAGAATTACTTAAAAGTAAAAATATAAGCACAAATTGTTAAAAAAAGAGAAAGAAACCTCAGCTGAGACAGTGACTAACATAAAAATTCTCCTAATGGACAAGAATAAGTTCTTATATCCTCACAAAGCCCAGTCATTAATAATGTGTATAAAAATGAAATCGTCTACTCTTGCTTTTAAGGAAATCCCATTTTCCATGAAAGTCAAATCCAGCGTGAAAGGCGACAGGAGGATTCTGGAAAAATAATATGAGAGAAGAGAAGAAGTTCTGTGACTCCTCGACCTTCTTCCGACCTTATTTTCAAAATATTGTCTTTCCAATAGAGAGACTTCTTCTTCTTCTTCTTCTTCTTCTTCTTTAGGAAGCTCCTTGTCGGTTTATAAATGACTCGGAAGCGGATTTTATGACGGAAAGGGAAGATGTTTTTGTGTCCAATGTTTTCATCTGGTGTCACAAGGATTTTTTTATTGTCAGAACTTACGCGTTTTGGGTTATTAGTTTTTATATCATTTACATCAATTTTATATATTTTATATCTTTTATATCTACTTTCTATATCAAATACTTTAGCGCTTTTGTTCATCGGAACAAACACAAAAATTATAAAAAGAATGTAATAATTTATGATACTTGGCTTTTCAATGCAATTCAAATAAACAAAAGCATATTCATACAAAACGTCTGCATACAAATATACACATACGTATGAATGTGTATATATATATATATACAAGGTGTCCATAAAGTCTCAGTACCATTACAATATATATATATATATATATATATATATATATATATTATATATATATATATATATATATATATATATATATATACATACATATATATATATATATATATATATATATATATATAATATATATATTACGATATATATATATATATATATATATATATATATATATATATATATATATATATCAGCCAGACAAACTCTCCCATTTAAAACGAAAATACTTTTGGCCATTGCGAGATCATGGGAAATATGCCGGTTGCAGATCGCAGCTGTGTAATGAAAACATAAGCCCTCTCTATCTATCTATCTCTCTCTCCATCATTCGTCCTCGAGAATGGAACAAAATAAATACAAAGGGAAATTAACTTTCATTCGCCGAGTGACAAAACAAAAGCAATATGGACGCGATAAAATATATCGATATAAACATTAGTTGGGGGAATTCAGCAATACAACGACGAGAATTTATTTTCAGTGAAAAATGGAAAGATAAAGGAATTTGCAAATTAATGTTGACCTTTGAAAGTTGCATGAGTTCTTATAACTTGGATTAGTAGAACTTGTCAACGGAAAAAAGAAAATGGTTTATATAGCGTCCAACACAATATGAGCACACAAATATACCTAAATACATACGCGCATATATATATATATGTTTATATAAACAAACCTGACATGATATTTGACGGATGAATAGATGAATTCATTACTCATTAAAATAAAAAATAAATCCTTAAATTGCTAAAAGAAAGAGTCACGTGAAAACTGGCCACCGGATGTAAAGAAACACTAATCTTTTCACGTATGGAAACACCTCTCTCTCTCTCTCTCTCTCTCTCTCTCTCTCTCTCTCTCTCTCTCTCTCTCTCTCTCTCCTCTACTTCAACTTCCGCAAATGACAGGACTCACCCTCCGTAGCAGAGATCTGCATCGCTATCAAAAAAGAGAAATATAAATTTCTGTTGACATTATAGACGCGGGAGTGTTCTCGTTTTTGTATATGAACTAATCCGGTGATTCCTATTCGCACACGAGAGCTTTGCTTTGAATGAAACACAATTTTGTGAGGATTCTGGGGTACTGAAAGAGATCCTTGGTGTATATATCCTTTTGGAATAGGAAAATTTGTGATATACATAGAAAAACATACAATTAAATTGATCATCAGCAAACAATAAGGTAAAATATTTGAACGAAAACTGTACTGTATGAAAACAATTACGGAACATTATCACAGAAAATGTATGAAAAAATTACGGAACAACATCACGGAAAAATGTCTGAAAAAAATTACGGAATAACATCAAAGAAAAATGAGAAGTATAAAATGACAAACGAATCATGACGATTAACACTAATCCACTCAGGCCTACGTGTTCAAAATTAATACCAGAAATAACATAGAAATATAACAATAATAAAAGCGAGTGGTCCTTTCTCCGTTACTCATCTCTTTTGGAATGAACAAATTATATCCGTTTGTATAATTCACACCCTCATCCAATTCCCCTGTATAAATGCCAGTCAACACCAACAATACAGATTTGACAAACGCACATTCCTCCAATAATAATTCGTGAACACACGAAGGCTCGACCCTAATGAAGCATCCGCTTGCATGTAATTGTTTGGCCACCGAAACTGATGCTGGTTGATCATTTCCATTTTATCGATGGCCAACACCGGTATCACTTCTGTATTGACGCTTCGCCTCACATGTTTATGGTGCAATGTGGGCGGAATTTTTAATCTACTTTTTTAAACGCTTCTCTTTACTAAATTGTAAATTAGACAGTGAAGTTACTGATTTCAGCAGAATCAAACTTTAGTTAAGGTGCAAGGAACAGAAACCGCTCGAGGGTAAGAGACAAACGAAAAGGGACCATATTCTTAGTGCAGAATTAAGAGACACATTGCCTAGGCTCACTTTGAAAATCACAAAGGGACAATATTCTTAGAGCAGAAGCGGAGACAAATAAATACAACAGTTCCAGACTCACATAACACATAAATTTCTTTCTGTATTATACATGTAAAACTCAAGACAATTTTCCAAAAAGCGAATTCCGTCCAAACGCTTGGCATCACGTATGCAAATGAGTTTTTTTATTCACTTTATGCTAATGACATAAATAACCTTTCCCGATGATCTCTAACGTCATCAGATAGACGAATGTAAATGACAGTGTGTGTGCCGAACGCACAACCACACACAAAGATTATAATATATATATATATATATATAATATATATATATATTATTATATATATATAGTATATATATATAACAACAATCGACTTATGGGGTCAATCCAAAGTGCGCGAGTAACCCTGTTCTCAAAAGGAGGAGGAGGAGGAGGAGGAGGTAGGAGGAGGAGGAGGAGGAGGCTTGAGACGAAGAACTGCCTCTACATCTGAAGGAGAACAAAGGTCAGGAATTACTGAGGAAGCCCCTGGCGTTATGACCCCACAAGTGTCCACCGAACTCAGATCTACGACTCTCCATTGAAAGACGGAAGGACGTAGCAGCACAATTCAAACACACACACGCACACACACACATTGCAATTACAAAATTGTCTATATTCATTATTAAACAATTTTCAAGGAAATCCCCAACAATATCATCGTGAATAATGATGCAAGCGCTTTTAAAATGCTGAGAATGTTTGTCGCTATTACAGTCAAGTTAAATTCCAAAGCTTTGCGTAATTTTTTTTTTTATAAAAAATGGCACCAATATTTTAATGTCGAAAATGCAAAGAATTCGGCAATTTTTTTTTTTTTTAGTTTTTAAACCAAATGGTAGTTAGGTTCAGGGGGCACAAAACATATCCGAAACGAGGCTGAATGTCTCAATGACAGCAAAACTGTTGCTAGGAACTATGAATGCATATTCGTTATTTTTTGTGACAAAAAATTATTTTCTGTTTATATATATGTTCATGGTTGGTTGGCTGCCAATTCCAAATCGCAATACGGGAATATGACCTTTCACCACAGGCTACTCGACCCAGTTCCGACAATTCCGGAATTAGGACCATCTGTCCGAACCTCCAAGGCTTAGACAATGCGTATGTCTTCCTGTCTATCTCGGACATGAGTAGACACCTCATGTCTTCCCATTAAGTCCATTTAATTATTTCATTGCACTTCTCGTTTTCATTAAATATTAAGACTTCCTTCAGTAGTTTCTTCTCCTGCCCTCATTTATCAAATAAATTACTGGTCCGCTGGTGTGGTGGCTAGCGTCGTGACTTGCTGCTCAGATGCAGATGTCGCGGGTTAGTGCCTCCCCCAGGGTGATGGCAATTCAGACTCTGTATCATGATCAGTTACTGCTGCAGTGTTGGGGTCTGCGGTGGGAGGTTGACACTCACATTTTTGGGAAGCTTAAATTTCAAGTCAATGGTCCCTCTGGTGGGTGGGCTTCTTCCACGTGAAAAGGTTTCATCTAATGAAATAATACTGAACTATGTTAAAAATATTCATCTCTCGCTATTTTTACTTTATTCATTATCTGAAATAATGTCTGATAATAATTCACTGTTTCTTCTCTTATCATGCAAGACATGTTTATCAATCCATGGTCTCTGATTCTCCCTTCTGTCAACAGATTTACCGCCTCATGTTGCACAATATATCAATCATCCTTATCATTAGAAGGGGAAATATTAAAATACCACCTATCCTCCACATTCTCCCTTTATCATTCGAGAGACAAATATAATATTATATCAATAAGTTGCCGAATCCTCGACCTTTTGTGCCCATTCATCGGCAAAAGGACAGAATAATGATTTCCCTCTTCCCATTTCTTTCGCGACAGGATCCTTCCCTCCTCTCCTGAGAAGTCCTTCGATTCTCCACGACAAGATGGCTCTCCCGTTTTACCACTTCCATTTATCGCAATTATCTCCTCCTCCCCCACCACAATAAAAGATTATTGATACCAGAAGCTGAGGAGGATCTTTTCAATTCTTTTGTCCTTTCAGGGTCGTCTCTTTGATGCGTCTGTTGGATGACATTTTAGCAAATCATTTTTCCTTCTTTCCGTCAAGTGGAGAAGATGATAGTAATATTTTAGTGTAATCATTATCTTAAAAGATGTAAGAGATTTTTTAAAATAAATTCGTTCTTCTTTTACATCGTCCAATAAAGACTGAGAAAAAAAATCCTTTCCGCACTGATTTTATCAAAATTTAATGTTTTCCTTTGCTAAATGATTCTTCAGTCTTCTCGTCCTGTGCAAAAGTTGGACGAGAAGGTAAAATTATCAGCAAAAGTTCAGTGACCTCTTTTATCAAGTCACTTCTATTTCTTACCAACTAAAAGACCGTAAAAAATCCATTCGTGCTTGAATGACAATTATCATTGCCATGGAAATATGATGGAGGAAAATAAACATGAATTCCTTTTTATATCAAGCAATTACTTCAATTCCACCCCTTACAATTCAACTTGTTACTCTTAATGGTTGCTGGTCATATTACCGAAATTATTGGAGGTAATTTTCTCAGTATTTATTTTAACTATTATTATTAATAAGCAGTGTTTTCACTGCATTTGGTTTCAGGTTGGTGAGCGTAACATTTTTTTATGTTGATGTATTAGATATGATCACGGTTATCTTATCAGAAGGAAATTAATTATACAGTTTGTTAGTGTTTTACTTGTAAATTGAGAATTTAACGCAGATATAAGACGTTTTTAACTTTTACACACATACACACTCATATACAGACTGGAATTTCAGTTTTTTATTTTTTTAATTTAAAACTGCAACAGCGATTCTCCCTCGGCCACAAGTGTCACCAAAAACACTCAGTGTCATCATTGAATATATCTGTTTTTTGCGCTTTGTAATTTCACTTACTTTTCAATAACCTAATAATAATTTTATGTATATACTTGCATGATAAAGCGCTCCCCATATATTGCTGTCTTAAACAGACTTTTATCTGAATGATGGAAAAAAACAATACATGTTAGAAAGAACAAATCTCACGTTACAAAAAAACAACCAAATTTCTGTCGTTTTGAAGCAGTTCAGACATGATTTATCTAGCCATTCCTTCCTCCTAAATTCTGTGGATGTGGAAATGGGCCATTGTAGTTTTTTTTTTTTTTTTTTTTTGTGGGGGGGGGGGGGTCGGCCATTGTAGTTTATTTTATTTTATTTTTTTTTTTTTTTAATGATTCATGATCTCCCACTACGTACCCTCCATTTCAGTCAGAATATGTTACTATGTTTCGGGTAGGTCAGATTTATTTCCTGGCATTTTAAAAGAATTTTTTTTGCATATTTATGAACTTCGTAAAGGATTTTTCCGTTTTCTTTTCCGTTGCTTTATGACAGTTTCAGTCATAATTAACAAATAGTACGATGGCATTCCCATTCTGACTTGCATCTTATAGACGATAAAGTACTCTTCAATTATTTTGGATTTTTTGAAATATATACCATATATATATATATATATATATATATATATATATATATATATATATATATATATATATATATATATATATATATATATATATATATATATATATATATATTATTTTTATAAGACTATGTGTGTGTTGGTAAAACTCAAACTAAAACAATGAAAAACCGAAGGTAAAACGCTTGAAGGCGGAAGGGTGATTGATCCTCACTTCAATCCGCAGTCTCCAGCAACAACAATCCTCTTTCACGGAGGATTTAATCCTCCCAGGAAATGGAAGGAGGATTAGATCGCCTTTTGTTTATCTCCAGTCACGCTGACGGACGCTGATCCTTAAAACGTCGATCCCTTTCCTTTGGAAGGATCTGAAGGAGGAGACTCCTTTGCAAAGGATCTTTTGTTTCTCTTTTCAGATCCTAGTTTTTTTTTTTTTTTTTTTTTTTCAATTTCATTCGTCTTCTTTCTACTTCTCGTCTTTTCAGGTGTCGGTTTTAGGATGTTTCTTCCTTTTTTACTTAAAAGTTTTCGGTTTACTTTCGCTTCTATTTCAACTATTTATCTATTTGTTTTGCAGGACATCTCAAAACAATAAAGTCATAACACTCGATGAACGATCAATTGTATCATGTGGTAATCTACAAAGAATAACAGACGATATCCGTCAAATATATCTTTTAAACTTGACCCCTTCTTTCGCCGTAAAAAGACCTGACTATATTTTATAAAACAAAATTCATACCGAAAACTTTTCATTTCACGTTTTACATTTATTGCTTATTTAAGTTTTTCTTCCTACGACCTCAAGTTTCACCGAAAATTGATCAAAACGAAAGGTTCCACGCAAGAATTAGCCTACTTATCCTCCTCTTAATCAGGCACACAAGTGAGAAACAAAGGCAACGAGATGTGACCAAAAAGCCTAATTTAAGAAAAACAGTTGAGTCCTCCATCTCTTCAGTAATCCAGACTAACCCCGGGGGCAACACCAAAACAGAGCAAATACCATAATGAGGGTACTATTTACAAAGCCCAACGCGTGCTTGATATCCTGGAGAAGACGCTAAATAATAAACAATATACCACTAGCTCTTGAGAATGCAAAAGCTATATATGTGATCATGAAAAGCAAGCAGCCCTTCAGTGATATCCGTTACTCGTCCGTAAGGGAGTATCAGAATATCCAGATATCCTCACCTCCGAAGGGAAGGTGTTCACTCACGCTCCAGACAAGGGTTCAATCAGGAAGGACTCAACCGACTCCTCAGATGATTCGTCCTTGCAGCCGTTCATTAATTCAGCGCTCAGGTTCCAATACTCAAGTGGCTTTCACAGCCGTCAACGATCTTCATTTGTTTGTAAGTGTTTCCCTATTCTGTACTTTGGTTACAATGCTGCTCTAGGAGCAAGAGCCCGTGTTGGCATAAGGCCAGGGCTTTCTGTAACACAACGAAAAACAACACTATCTATTGTTTAGCTAAATCCCACAACCCGATCAGTGAGCGGAGGCAAAAATGAAATTACTGGAGATGAAATTCCGGGTAACTTGTTTTGCATATACACCATCGGAGTGCGCATGCGTGCATACATTACTTTGGTGAAATTGGCAGAGATTTATTTAGATTTACTAATGACACTTAATGATAACCACAAAGAGTTTGATGTTGATGCTGCCTTCACTCAACCCAGGCAGTATATCTTATCGTGAAAAGCTGTAGTCGTGTATTTATGTGTCACTCATAGATACTGATGTTAAAATTATATATTATATCAAAGACAACCTAAACATCAAAGGAAACCTTTGCTATGAAATAAAAGCATTTTATAAGAGAAACGTTTAAACTTTGCAAAATTCAAATTCTCGTAATCCGCTTAAAAACATTTTAAACTTAGGGAAACTAAACTCCTTTCGGCATAAAGACACTATACTATTCCAAACATTTTTTTAAAATAAGACGTATAATTTTCTAAATCAGTTTCTTGCACATTTTAAAACAGTTTATACACATTTTTCTTAAAAAAAAAGGGATAGAATTCATATTCATTTTCGCTTTTTAAAACTGTCAAACATGATCAACCTTGCAATCTAATTATGCCTCACTAACGACTAGTCAGTGGGAAATTCATCAAAAACCCTATACAGTATACCAATGCTTTACTCACGACGAAAATCAAAATGAATAAATGTAAGACAAAGATGCCTTTATCTCTAAAGTGAATAATTATGGTATTGCAATGAACGAACAACAAACGAACAGGCGAATGAACGAATAACAAAAGAGCTAGCAATACATGAACACCAGACAATATAACATTGCAATAGGGTTCAGGTGATGCCACCTTAGACCTATTGCAGGAATCACTATCGGAACACTCACCAACAACAGCCAGAGAAGCGATGGCTGTTATCCCATGAGTACCATCCTCATCCTTGCCTCATCCATCGGTCTATCCGTCAACAGTGCATCAGTCCTCACTCTTCGTAAAAGTCTCGAGTACTTCCTTGGGAGGCTACGTACTTCTACAAGCGTCTCAGTGGCCTAGTCGGTATGGTGTTGGCTTGCTACCTCGGTGGCCGCGAGTTCGATTCGGGAACTCTATCGAGGTGTGAGAGATGTGTATTTCTGGTGATAGAAGTTCACTCCCGACGTGGTTCGGAAGTCACGTAAAGCCATTGGTCCCGTTGCTAATAACCATTGGTTCTATGCAACGTAAACTCTCCCGCACTATTTTTCGGCTTCATTCCTAGGCAATATTTTACTGCTATCTTTTATCTTCTGT
>NC_087215.1:9013824-9023824 GCF_015104395.2 Macrobrachium nipponense | reverse complement strand
GTCTAGATTCATCTAAGAAGTTCTAGAAATCCCTGGTGTCTGTGAAGTTCGCCGTAGGCTCCGCCCCCGGAGTGCCGTATAAATACGACGGTCGTAGCAGGAGGAAGCAGAGATCGTAGAAGAGAGACACCTGTTAGTCACAGAGAGATATCCTCAGTAAGAGCCACTGGTCAGAATATCAGTGAGAGATCAGCAGCAGAGATCGTCAAAGAGAGACTAGAGACGAAAGAACCGACGAAGGATCAGAAAAAAAAAAGTTGCTCAAGTGTTGGTTGGATACTGGTCTAGTCGTCTTCAGGTGTGGTCTACCGTGTTATCTCGACGTCGAGCAGACTTCAGAGAAGAAAAGGTCCTGCTAAAGGTTTTTGGGAGTTCCTGCCTTACAAATAGACAAGTTTCTGCAATACTGAGTCAAGAGGACGTCTGCAATCACCGTTTTCCTTATGAGAAGCCATCGCTTCGAATTGCCAAATTGACTAGCAAGTATTTGAATTGCCTCACTGTTCCCCCAGTTCATGCAGTGTAAGATTTTATCTTTTTATGTAAATAGGAGATACCATTCTGCATTTACCTTTGTTAGTAAGCTTGTAAATAAACCTTTGTTGTGTTAGTTTCTTTCGATATTCGTCTCCCCAGTTTCAACTGTTGGTGTTGAAATATTTTTTTTCTATTTATTTCATATCGAACCTGAAGCAGACCTCTCTCAGAGGCCGTAACTTCCTCCTCCCCCCAAAAAAAAAAAAAAACTTATCCAAATAGGTCATCTGAATATCCGAATGTCAGAAGAATGTGTATATTTGCTGTTGTAAAAAAAATAAATAAATAAAATCAATTCCCGAACGAAGCCATAAAATTGATTCTGAATGGTTCACAGCGCCATTTGTATGAATGGCGGCGTCATACGTAGACACATATCCGCAGCATACTTGAATTTCACTAGAGAAAACTTCTACAGAATCCTGGGAAGTGATACGACATTAATTGCATTGCATATTTTTCATTTATTTAATGGAGAGGGTGGTGATTAAATCTGTAATTAACCTTAAATAACGTGTGTGTCTGTGTAACAGAGAGAGAGAGAGAGAGAGAGAGAGAGAGAGAGAGAGAGAGGAGAAGTTTGGATTGATAGATAAAAGGACACCTACCTCTCTCTCTCTCTCTCTCTCTCTCTCTCTCTCTCTCTCTCTCTCTCTCTCGCTCTCTCGCTCTCTCTCTCTCTCTCTCTATCTCTATATATATATATATATATATGTGTGTGTGTGTGTGTGTGTGTGTGCGCGTGTGTGCGTGTGTGTGTGTTAACACACACACGCACACAGTGTGTTCCTACCAATCTGAACACTGACAATGTATCAGTATTGAAATACACGGGATAAGGATAGCATATCAATACGATAACCTCAGTGTCTCAGTTTGGAAGACGCAATTAGCCAAATTGTGCACATTGGTCGGGTAGTACAGAGCTTATCCCGCGTTTGATAAGTCTGTGAATCGCTCCGGTCTGCAGCCCACTAGTAGACCCTGCTGTAAATGCGGATAAGAAAATGGGTGTGGGGCTTGCAATCCCAATACTTGGGGGACTTGCAGAGAATCCGGAAGCCTATATATATGTACCTCTATATCGTGACAACGTCCAAATGGGAAAGAGGAGAAGGGTAAATAAAATACTAATAAAAAAAAAAGTAAGAGACAAAATAAATCAGGTAAGGTCAAGTAAAGAATTGCTCCGCCATTCACCTGGGTTAGATCGAATTTATGTTCGTAAATTCCCGAAGATTCCCCCTGAATGGAAAGAGCAAAAACATTTTCAAAGAAAAAGGGCTTTTTATATATTTTTTTATTTCAATACGAGTTTGGTACCACGTATCAAAAATACGAGCCGTCATTTGGGGCTAGCGGAAAAAAGGAATAAAATGGAAAAAAATCTCTCCCCTTTGTTCGTAAATCTCAACAAATCCTCTCGCAATAACTGCGTGATCTTCCAGTAAATACGTTTGTAACTGTATGCATGCTAAAAGCACATTCAAGCGCACAAGCATACAAGCACGCATGCGTGCGCGCACACATAATATATATACTATGGATATACATCTAAGCAATCAGACCTCTACGGTATTTCCACTAAGTAAATGCAATCAAATATATTTATATTGACATAACAAACTCTGAATATTAACATACAGAACTAAAAATACCACGATTACAAAATCATTCCCTTTTGAATTCCAATCATGAGAACCACACCACCTATGAAACAAATCCTCGACCCTTCCCATTACATCATTACAAATCATTACAGCCTGTAACCACGTGATCCGTTCAAAAAACCAGGAAAGTCCCAGATTAATTAATTACCCGGCTCCCACATTCGTGGTACTTGTGACGATTCGTAATCAATTTTCACAGGCATTTTCAACACTTCCGGTAATTCTAATTTGCAAATGCTCTTGCAGATTAGCGCCCCGTTAATTGGGACGTCCTATTTAAATCATTTCGGACCAGAGCGTCAGTCAGGGGCAAATATTAAAAGCAACAGGAGGTCCTATTTATTTATCACGAGGGAAATTGGTCTCATAAATATTTGAAGAAGAAAGTTCTGAAGCGTTCAGATTAATTCGAAAAATGAAAAGGCTACAATTTTTCTAAAACTCTTTCCCAACAATATTTTGCCTCGAGAAATTGTGATAATAATAATAATAATAATAATAATAATAATAATAATAATAATAATAATATTATTATTATTTATTATTATTATTATTATTATTATTATTATTATTATTATTATTATTATTATTATTTTATTATTCACATTGACATGTAAACATATTTATCACATGAATATGACTTATACTTTCATTCATTATTACTTATTATTATTATTTTATTATTATTATTATGATTATTATTATTATTATTATTAATTATTATTATTATTATTATTATTTTATTCAAAAACAAATACAGATGGTATTCAAGGGGAAAACTGAGTAGCCAACATAACAAGGGAAACTTTCCATTTAAATGGACGTTACCAAAATGGGACGATGCACAAAATCCTTCATTTCAGAACCTAAAGAGGGAAGATAACTTTAGAAGGTTAATTCTAAAGCAACTATTTTGAAGCCTTGCAAACCGTCGTCGAAATGAACTTGCTAATTAGAGTAAAAGTTTAAATGGCTCACAATTTACTTATTAGTTGGGTGGTTGCTTGCATTAATACCCTTTAGAGTAAAGTGTGGAAATTTTGGGATAAATCAGAATAAAACGAAACGATGATTTAAATCTAAAAGCTTCAAATCCACAGAGCGTGAATTGATGTGAGGTTAATTATAATATACTAACTGGTTTCTTGGATGTGGAGAAGGCGGTAGATTAACCACTGTATTTGATGGTTAATATGTAACGCCCCAATAAGAATTAACATGGTCTCGAAGCATATTCAAGTTTCATTATTCAAGAGAGAGAGAGAGAGAGAGAGAGAGAGAATTAAAGTTGATTAATATACACCATGGAACTATAAACATGGAATGGACATGCGCGAAATCACCGTGGGCAGCTGCAAGCCGCCATTGAAAAGGGTGGAGAGAGAGAGAGAGAGAGAGAGAGAGAGAGAGAGAGAGAGAGAGAGAGAGAGAGAGAGAGAGAGCAACCTTTGTATCACAATGCCCACCTCACTATATTGAAGTGTAATCTGTTAATTTTCCATGACAATATCTTGTCCTCTATGACATTTATGTTGAAGTAAAATTAGTAGTAAACATTATTCAATCTAGTCATTTCTGTTTACATCATAATACACTTAAAATAGACCTGAAATTATTAGTATTATGACATTAATAAGTGATCTGTGAATTACATTACTTATATCAACAAGTGAAACGGGGTACAGACGTTGCCTGTTCTCTCGTACTAGGAAATTATTGTCAGGAGTTTTTAAAGGTGAATGTGGATCAAAGAGAGGTGTTGGTGAGCAGTAGGGAAGATAGAGACAGAATAATACTACAAGAAAGAAGAGGCTCTATTGTAAAAGAGGCAGAAAAGTTTAAATACTTAGGATCTACTTTAAGCCAGGAGGGAGGATGTCAGACTGAAAATGACTGTCCCCGCCCCTGCTGGCATGGGCAGGGACGGTCATTTTCAGTCTGACATCCTCCCTCCTGGCTGTTCCACAATCGAGCCTCTTCTTTTTTTATAGTATTATTCTGTCTCTATCTTCCCTACTGCTCACCAACACCTCTCTTTTATCCACATTCACCTTTAAAAACTACTGACAATAATTTCCTAATACGAGAGAACAGGCTACGTCTGTACCCCTTTTCATGCTTCAGCCTTGTAAGGTAATAGTCCGAATAATTGTCATTGTACGTTTAACCCTCTAGTTTCCCTCCAAGCAGAGTCTATTCACCATCGTATCTACCTTTAACACAGATCTGGAAGTCAATCTAAGATTTCTGCATAATGAACACTTGGTTTTCAACCTGATTTCCTTGTTTCGCTATGAGCTGACTGCGTTGCCATTTTCGGTGATAATTTGAAAGTGACATTCACTATGTGATTCGCTGTGGTGTGTGTGTGTGTGTGTGTCTGTGTGTTGTATTTGTGTGTATAATTGTTTCAAACGAACCCGTCTGCCGGCATTCAATTGAAGAATGATTTGAGTAGGGGGACAACTGTAACATTTGTAAATTGTTTGTGAAAATTATTTTGAAAAATTAGCCATCCACAAAACACAAGTCGCTAATGAAACTCTCTCTCTCTCTCTCTCTCTCTCTCTCTCTCTATCTCTCTCTCTCTCACTCTCTCTCTCTCTCTCTCTTATTAGCGATCTTTTCATTCTGTATTTCCATTACCTTCCGTTATTATTTCTTTCCAATGAATGGCACAGACATGTATAAATCATATATATATATATATATATATATATATATATATATATATATATATATATATATATATATATATATATATATATATATATATAAACATACAAACACACACAAAGGTACGTAAACAAGTGACAGAGCGTTTGCTTCACCATCATACCCTAAAAAAAAAAAAAAAGCGGGGGAAAAAGGAGACAACGAAAACCTAAAGCCAAAAGCAGCAAGCACTTCAAAGCAAGCAAAGTAGAGCATCATCATCATCAACTTCGTCATTTCAAAAGTCAGCATGTTTCGGGTCAAAGAGAATTGGTAAGAGGAGGTCAACGACTAAGAAAAAAAAAGTGAGAGAGAAAAGTAAGAGAAGAGAAAAGAACACGGAAAGAAATGGCCTTCCTTCCTTCCTCGCAGCAGTAGAACAGTTGTTATACACGAGAAAGAAGAAAAAAAAAGTTCCAAAGCTTAACAAAGCCGCCATTTTCAAAGAAGGCAATTTTTTAGCTTCTCGGACAACACCAGAATGAAAACTCTCTCGAGGGAAAACTGAGCGTGAAAGTAGGTCAGTCTTCATAGTACATCGAGAAATTGAAAAATGTCCGTCGTTGGCCTCTTATGAACAAAGGACCTTCGTCATTTTGGCCATTTTGCCTCCGGTATGTGTCAACGTTAATTCACGAACAATTCTGGTGTGGACACTGTGCATTTGCCGTTGCAAGCCATTCCAAATTCCTGAGAAGCAGTTTGTCCACGGTTGAAGTTAGGTTACCAAGTCAGATTTCGACCGCAACAAAATGTAATAAGTGAATATAATGCAACTGTACTTCATCCACACGCACACACAAACATGTATATATATATATATATATATATATATATATATATATATATATATATATATATATATATATATATATATATATATACATATATACTTTTAGGGGCATAGTTTTTCTCTAATACAATTTTCGTTAAAAGCAATTGGCTTACTATATATGTAATAGTTACATAATAAAAATAAGGAATGTTAGTCCATATATATAAAAGACTAAAACTAAAGAGGTCAACCAGATTGCTTGCAGGAATGTGATCAGACTAGAGACGCTAAAGATGACGTATACAATAAAGTATGTAGGCTAAATTGACATGCCGTCATCTGTGGTCATTCATTTGTTTTGAAACATTAGTCCGTGCTCCCTGCTTGAGATAACTACCGCGACCCATAATTCAAATGGCCTACGTGATCTGTAGTGTGTCTCATTGTATGTATGTTCATATGTTCGAGCTATTGTCTGTTCCTTTATGACTTGTAACCGAGATGGAAGACAGGGGAGAATAGAGTTAGCTATCATCATTAGAAGACCTGTACCTCTTTACCTAAGCTTTATCATGTAGAGAGAATAGAATTAGCCATCATCATTGGCAGAAGCGATCAAGCTATCGTCATTAGAAGACTTGTACAATCCTACTTGATCTTCACCATGTAAATTCAGAGAATATAAGTATTTTTGTACTTCGTGGTTTCTACTAGAACCTCACCTCATCACCGAATCATCATGAGTTTACCACATCGTCGTCATAACCAAAGAAGATAATACCGACTTCGTAAGTGATCTACAAACCCCAAGACACTCCCATGAATATGGAAGTGCAATACCAATCGACTTAGCGTAAGATTATCGCAAGTCTAACATTACCTCATAGGGCGCCATATTATACAAGGCAACAGCCCTAAAAGTGGTGGCAGCGGCGTACCGTATAAGGCTACTTGCGGTATCAATTCTATAGATACAAGATATAAATGATAAAGGTATTTAAAACCGCGAGAACCGCTATAATCCAGTTAGGATCCAGTATCACGAATGTAACTCGTAAGACATTGACACTTTTTTATTTATCTCTTATTCTACCAAACCGATTGACTGGGTGATAAAATATATTATTGGTTTTCTTAATGGATAGGAATTCAAACAACGAGTTATGGAGATTATTATTGATTTACACCACCCGAGTCACAGATTATTATGTGTTGAATTCCATGTTTACTGATTTAGCACTCTGATAATCTATCTAATTTTAATACAATAAGTTATTATAAGTAGTGGTGGATTAAGCCCGACTGTACGCGCCGTAAAAATTTGAATATCTTGTTTTATTCCTTTAGTACACGTAATATCCTGTATTTACGGACTCACCGTCTGTTGTTCGAGAGTTTCACATCGCAACTTCAAAAAATCGTTCGTTGCTGCGGACGACGGCAGTCGAGTAACAACCGCCTACAATGTGAAAAGAATTTCTTGGACTTCTTCGACCGACACCCGTATCCCGTCGTTAATCTCGTTTTAATGCGGAACGCTCCGGCGGCTGTCGGAAATCGACTGCAAAAGGGACATACTTCCGACAATTACGACCCGAAGGATATTCAACTCTACTTTGCTGGCGAAGGACTCGTGTCTGGAACTGTGTAATGGAAGAAAAGTTGTTCGAACGCTAGTTAAATGTGTAGTAGTATAACCTCGGTCATGTATCCTATGTATAAAGTATCATGTATCCTATATATAAATGATCATAAATAACAGTCGAAATATATCTTTGCGTGTACGCAATAGGAATCTATTTGAAGTGCACATATATTAATCATAATTATATGAATCCATATACATATGTATAAACAAATCAGGTAGCCTATAATCAATCTGTTACCTTTTATCTTACCAATAACTGCAGACATATAACAGTTAGCATAAAAAATCAACGAATCAATCAGCATAAAACATTAATAATTTTTATCAATTCATATATGAAATTTTTATCAGTTAAAATATGATTTTTATCATGTTAATCTTTGTTCTATACGATTATCAGAGTACATTAGTATTTTCTGTAGCATATGTATCTTAAAGAGATGAAGTGAAAAACTGTATCAGTATATATCACGTGATCACTATTATTTACGAATATTATATGCATATTATGTCTAATATTTTATTACTTGAATCTGTATTTGTGTACACCATGAATTTTTTTTTAATTTTTTATACTTATAAGTATTTTTATTATTTATCTATATATATTCACATAGTGTCTGTATCACACTCCTATAAGTCAAATGCAAGTCAAGTTTGAGTAATATTCAGTAGTTGGTTTTTGGTAAAAAAAACGGGGTACCGAGCTTTTATGTAATAGTTACATAATAAAAATATGGAAGTTAGTCCTATATATAAAAGACTAAAACTAAAGAGGTCAACCAGATTGCTTGCAGGAATGTGATTAGACTAGAGACGCTAAAGATGACGTATACAATAAAGTATGTAGGCTAAATTGACATGCCGTCATCTGTGGTCATTCATTTGTTTTGAAACATTAGTCCAAGCTCCCTGCTTGAGACAACTACTGTGACCCATAATTCAAACGGCCTACGTGATCTGTAGTGTGTCTCATTGTATGTATGTTCATATGTTTGAGCTACTGTCTGTTCCTTTATGACTTTTAACCGAGATGGAAGACAGGGGAGAATAGAGTTAGCTATCGTCATTAGAAGACCTGTACCTCTTTACCTAAGCTTTATCATGTAGAAAGAATAGAATTAGCCATCATCATTGGCAGAAGCGATCAAGCTATCGTCATTAGAAGACTTGTACAATCCTACTTGATCTTCACCATGTAAATTCAGAGAATATAAGTATTTTTGTACTTCGTGGTTTCTACTAGAACCTCACCTCATCAGCGAATCATCATGAGTTTAACACATCGTCGTCATAACCAAAGAAGATAATACCGACTTCGTAAGTGATCTACAAACCCCAAGACACTCCCATGAATATGGAAGTGCAATACCAACCGACTTAGCGTAAGATTATCGCAAGTCTAACATTACCTCATACGGTGCCATATTATACAAGGCAACAGCCCTAAAATATATAGTAAGCCCTACCTTGTAGCAGCCTTAATAATGAAGAACAGCACCGCTCCAGGGGGACCGAAGGAGATGTGCACGAATGTAGTTTACAAATTTACTTGTCCAGAGGTGGTGTGTAAACCTCACAGCCAAAACTACATCGGGCACACTTACAACGACCCTTCGGAGACGTTCTGCTGGCTCATAGAAATCAAAGGCCATCCATCAACATTACATAGATGTTCACGACAGGAAGCCATCTCTACAAGAGCTCATAGAAGGCACCCAGGTCGTGCACAGAGAAGACAACTACGGTCGCCTCTTAATAACGGAAGCGGTGAGCATCAGTATTCAGAAGCCGACCTTGACGTCCAACAAGAATCGGACCATATACTCCCCTCCAGCAGGAGAAGGAATACGCAAGCCAACAGGGACCAGACAGCGCACCCATCCACCGAGAACATCGCGCCCTTGGAAGACATGAGAAGACCCAGCGTCAGCGAAAGTCAAGTAACATCCTTGCTCAGGTCGCTGAGACCCCGCCCAACACGAATCAGCAGCCGTTAACCAACGTAGACCATTTGGGGACACACACACACACACTCACTCACTCAAATTTAAAAGCATACACATTTATGTATAAACAGAAATTATCTCTTGTACCTTTATGCATGCTATAAAATATATACATATATTTTTATTCTGTATTTAGATTTCTATATTCATTTTCATTCCTGTATGTAATTTTGTAATTTTTATCTAAAACCAACATGTAACATATTAAATTTTAAACATACATTTAAGGAAACTCTAGCACATGGCATTGTATTTTGAATATTTATTTAACCACTGTTTAAATTTTCACTCTTATTGTCACACTACATATGTCCTTATGTTCTTTGTATCCAAACAAAGCCCTTAAGCTGTTAATCCCTAGACTAACCAGTACCCATACCTCAAGGTCATACCTCCACACACTGAAAAATAAATAGGCCGAAAGGTCAGATTGTAAGTCAGTAGTCGCTTGATAATGCCAGAAGGCGAAACAGCTGTCGTGACAAAATTCAATAAATGGAAGAAGGAAGTCTGCGTATTTTTCACCAGAAATTGACGAACGAGAATCGGAAAAAACTTCGTCGGTATGAAGATACCTGCAAGAAACTCATTGATGCCACTAAAGCAATTGCTTTTAACGAAAATTAATATAAAATATATATTATAT
>NC_087215.1:8938824-9011324 GCF_015104395.2 Macrobrachium nipponense | reverse complement strand
CTGCTAAAACATAATTCACTATATATCAAGACGTTAAAACACTAGAATTAACAGCCAATATAAAAGCTTTGAGAAGAGAATACTGTTAACTGCAGAAGCAGAATCCACCACAAACCGACCATCCCTAAACATTCTCAAAAGGCTTAAAAGTCTTCATGACAGAGAAATGTTCCAGTGATAAGAAAACTTACGAGATTTTCCGATTGCAAAATTCCAATCTCTTTTGTCGATGGAATTCTTCAAACTGCTGGAAATATTGTGACAAGAAAATTTCTTATTTCCTCTTGTTTTTGTCTTTTGTTTCTTCGAGGTATCTGGCCGGGGAATTTAGTCTTTTGGGTTTCGACTCACTTTTGTACATTATTATTATTATTATTATTATTTTTTTTTTTTTTTTTTTTTTTTTTTTTTTGTTTTTTTTTTTTTTTTTTTTTTTTGCTCTATCACAGTCCTCCAATTCGACTGGGTGGTGGTATTTATAGTGTGGGGTTCCGGTTGCATCCTGCCTCCTTAGGAGTCCCATCACTTTTTCTTACTATGTGTGCCGTTTCTAGGATCACACTCTTCTGCATGAGACCTGGAGCTACTTCAGCCTCTAGCTTTTCTAGATTCCTTTTCAGGGATCTTGGGATCGTGCCTAGTGCTCCTATGATTATGGTTACGATTTCCACTGGCATATCCCATATCCTTTCTTATTTCTATTTTCAGATCTTGATACTTATCCATTTTTCCCTCTCTTTCTCTTCAACTCTGGTGTCCCATGGTATTGCGACATCAATGAGTGATACTTTCTTCTTGACTTTGTCAATCAACGTCACGTCTGGTCTATTTGCACGTATCACCCTATCCGTTCTGATACCATAGTCCCAGAGGATCTTTGCCTGATCGTTTTCTATCACTCCCTCAGGTTGGTGCTCGTACCACTTATTACGGCAAGGTAGCTGATGTTTTCTTGCACAGCGGCTCCAGTGGAGGGCTTTTGCCACTGAATCATGCCTCTTGTTTTTGTACTGGTTCTGTGCAAGTGCCGGGCATTCACTTGCTATGTGGTTTATGGTTTCATTTTTCGTATTGCACTTCCTACATATGGGAGAGATGTTATTTCCGTCTATCGTACTTTGAATATATCTGGTTCTTAGGGCCTGATCTTGTGCCGCTGTTATCATTCCTTCAGTTTCCTTCTTTAGCTCTCCCCTCTGTAGCCATTGCCAATTGTCATCGCTGGCTAGTTTCTTTAGTTTGTCTCATGTATTGTCCGTGCATTGGTTTGTTGTGCCAGTCCTCTGTTCTTTCTGTCTTTCTCCTGTCTCTGTATATTTCTGGGTCTTCGTCTACTTTTATTAGTCCTTCTTCCCATGCACTCCTTTAGCCACTCGTCTTCACTGGTTTTCAGATATTGCCCCAGTGCTCTGTTTTCAATGTTGACGCAGTCCTCTATACTTAGTAGTCCTCTCCCTCCTTCCTTTCGTGTTATGTATAGTCTGTCCGTATTTGCTCTTGGGTGTAGTGCTTTGTGTATTGTCATTTTGTTTTCCTGTTTTCGAAAAATCTATGCTGCGGAGTTCTGCCTTCCGTCCATTCCACTATTCCTGCGCTGTATCTGATTACTGGCACTGCCCATGTGTTTATGGCTTTTATCATATTTCCGGCGTTGAGTTTTGACTTGAGTATCGCCTTGAGTCTCTGCATATATTCTTTTCCTGATCGTGTCCTTCATCTCTTGGTGTTTTATATCTCCTCCTTCCATTATTCCCAGGTATTTGTATCCTGTCTCATCTATGTGTTTGGTTGCTCCCATCTGGTAGCTTTATCCCTTCAGTTCTCGTTACTTTGGCCTTTTTGTATGTTGACTAAGGCGCATTTTTCTATTCCAAACTCCATCCTGATGTCCCCAGATACAATCCTTACAGTTTGGATTAAGGGTATCTATTTCCTTGATGCTCTTACCATACAGCTTGATGTCGTCCATGAACATCAGATGGTTGATTTTGTTGCCTCTTTTCTTGAGTTGGTACCCGGCATCCATCTTCTGTAGTACACTTTTGTCAATGGGAATCATGGCTTTACTACGAAGAGTAGTGGGACAGTGAGTCGCCCTGGAAAACCAAGATCCCTCTCCTGATATTAACCTCTGCTAGTCTTATTCCAGAGCTTGTAAGTATGTATTCAGTTGCGCATTGTATTTTGAGGAAGCTGATGGTATTTTCCTCTGCCCCATATATTTTCAGGCATTCTATTAGCCAGTGTGTGGTATCATGTCGAAGGCTTTCTTATAGTCTATTATTATTATTATTATTATTATTATTATTATATTATTATTATTATTATTATTATTTTTAATATTATTATTATTATTATTATTATTATTATTATTATTATTATTATTATTATTATTATTATTATATTATTATTATTATTATTATTATTATTATAAGTTATAAAGCCCAGGATTTGACTTTAGGTGATTTACGACTTTTCCCCCGTTTTTATCCCCCGTAGCTATTTTTTATTTTTTATGATTATTATTATAATTCCTATTATAGACGGGGTTGCTTACCATTATATCATTAGGAGTTATCTGGTTTCTGCCCAATATGCAAAAGAGATTATGAGATTATGAATAAGGTAATCTCCGGTAAGAAGATAAGGGATTACAATTATCGCGCATTCGTAAATTATGAGGAAAATTGGAAATTAAACAAATAATGAAGATAAGGAAAAACGGCCGTTGATTCAAATCATAATGAGAAGAAAGGAAAATTAAAGAATAAATAAAAAAAAAATTTATTACTTACTGAAGCTACGAGGAAAAATGGTTGGCTAATTCGGATAGCCAAAGAAAATAGGACAAGTAACAACATCCCATTATTCTACAAGATCCAGACGACGAAGACGCCGAACGGCCGGAAAAAAAATAAATAACTAAAAAAAACTTTTTAGAGGAACTGGGATAAAGCATACTACTCACTGGGCGCCTGTGAACACGACTCTGAAACGCTATCGGTAGAAAAATCGTCGAAGTTCTTTGGCTTCGGATGACTGAGAGAAGAAGCCTGGAACCAGCGTCGAGATCCGTCGGCTCCCTCCCTATATATTTACCCGAGTTATTCAAGAAAAAAGTAACGACCAGAAGGGAAGAGGCTGTCTCGGGGTTTAAGGACGTGAAGGATTGGATGCTGCTGCTGCTCCGAAAGTCTTGGAGCTCTTCGGAATGGAAGGTGGAATCAACGGGCTTCTCAGATATCATTATCATTCATTTTGTTGTGGTTATGTGAATATGGAAATGTCAGCATATTCCAGTGTACGTACAACAAAAGCTTTAATACTTAAGGTTATAAATGTATTTACACAAACATAGTTGAACGCATACACCCATCCCTATGTACCTATTTATACAAACTCGTACGCGCACTGACACACACATTATATATATGTGTGTATATATATATATATATATATATATATATATCTATATATATATATATATATATATATATATATATATATACACACACACACACACACACACACACATATATATATATATATATATATATATATATATATATTTATATATAGTTCAGTAATTGCAATGTCAAAAGATATCTTATCACGAAATCTTTTAGAATCTGCTTTAATACAACTTACTTCTCGTTGTAATTTCAATATTAGCCGTGGCCTGTTTCATTTAGACCCTTGTATTTGTAACATGTTTAAGAATGACCTCAAAGATATAATTACAGACTTAAAGAAAAATTAGTTGCCTTAGAGATATTTTCGTTGTATATGTATGTTTAGTATGTATTGTGAATATGTTTTTATTTACCAAAGTTCTGAATAGCTGTCCCCTATAATAATCCTTTAATTGTCTTGCCCTTGTGTCTGAGCAGATTGTCTTAAAGTTTTAATTGTAACCATGTTTTTGCTTTTTTGGGAAGGTTACTCATCTTCCAGGTGTGTCGGATTCAAGGTACTAATCTCTTTAGAATCCCTATCTGTCAGTTATACGACCTTTCGTGTATCGTCATTTCCTCATGTATGTCAGTTCATCAGCTAAGTAAAGGACGTTTGAATGTCGAAAGATCTCGCGGATACTCCGTTGTTTATTTTCCCTCGGGGCATATAACTTTATTTATGGATTTATCACGTTCCTAACATTCGTGATTCAGTTTATACATACATATTTATATATATATATATATATATATATATATATATATATATATATATATATATATATATACATACATATATATATATACATATATATATATATATATATATATATATATATATATATATATATATATATATATATATATATATATATATATATATATATATATATATATATATATATATATATGTATATATATATATATATATATATATATATATATATATATATATATATATATATATATATATATATATGATTTTAGGTAAATTTCTCGAATGCAATTTCTCGAAAGTCAAATTCTCGAACTCAATTGCTCGAAAAATAATTTCTCGAACTATTATTTTCTCGAATCCCATATTTCTCGAAAACTGATATCTATTTTGTCGAGAAAATTGAATGGAAAAATTTTCATGTATTTCAAGGATAAATATATCCCTATTGGGTTGACAAACACAAATGTTAAAAATTTATTGTAAACGAATTTTGCGATAAATGGATTTACAAAAATGAAAAAAACAGCCACGGCATTTTGTCCTTGGAAATTCATGCTCTATAGCTCTAATCATGGCCCAATTCAAAGTCTATCATTATTGTGGCTGGCTCAAATGTTGGGATCTTTTCTTTTACAATCTGCAGAATCTTTGTAGGTCTCTTGAGTTTTGTTCGGTAATAGTGCATAAACGAGGGGTATGATACTTCCTGAATGCACACCATGTATTGTATACAACTGAAAAAAAATTGAAGGTACCGTCTTAAAGGTACCATCAGCGAACCAGTTCTCTGAGCGTGCTAGTAAATCGAGGTTTTTATCTGTGTCGAAAAAATCAATATGCGATCATTTGTGGGACCCGACTCATACATAAGAAACAGTTCTCCTTTGTGAGTTTTGGTAAATTCTTCCCGGATGATAAGATCTTCTTGGCAATCAGGCAAAGCAAGGACATCATTTTTCTTGGCTCGTATATTCCTCTCCATATTTGATATTGATGGGAGTTTCACCGCAACAGCCCCACTTACCCCCTTTGAAGCACAAGACACTATATAATGGGGTGTATCCCGACTATTGATTGCATCCTCTCTCACTTTTTCTTGGACTCTGGCAGCTTCGACTTTAGCCCCATCTCCTGCATGATTGTGGTCACCACTCTCTTTTTCTTTATTATCATCGATGGTGATAGCACGAGCAGAACATTTAAATTTCTTGCACATTCACATTTCCAATAAATTTTGTTATTGACTCCTTTGTCCTTTTGATATATAATATCCATTTAAACATAAATTCTTCCTTCCCTTTTCACTCTAAACATACGTTGCTTACATCTTGATGGGTTGAGACTACTGGAGAAGCGTTTAGAATGCTAATGGCCTCTCTATGAATTGGTCTTTATCGCTTATGGGATACTTTCGATTGTGTTCGAGAAATTTACGCTTGGAATACTAATAGCCTCTTTATAAATTGGTCATTGGCGCTTATGGATACTTTCGATTGTGTTCGAGAAATTTACTTGTTTGTTTTCGAGTAATTGACATTCGAGAAAATGATAGTTCGAGAAATTATTTTTCGGTCAATTGAATCCGAGAAATTTACCTTCGCGCAATTGATTTCGAGAAATTTGCCTGATACCATATATATATATATATATATATATATATATATATATATATATATATATATATATATATATATATATATACACATTATACATATATATATAATATATATTTATATATATAATTATACATATTATAAATATATATATATATATATATATTATATATATATAGTATATTATATATATATATATATATATATATATGTGTGTGTGTGTGTGTTGTGTGTGTGTGTGTGTGTGCATCATTACTGGGTTTATTACCGGAGACTTTCTTTTTATTTTGTTGTCTTTCCTTGCTTTAATCCACTTCCAACGAACACTAAAGTGGAAAGTCCAGGCACGAGTTTCGAACATCTTTTGTCGTCTAAAACCCCACGAACCAAACTCGCGAGGTCATTCAGCCAGCGACGTTTCCGAGCCCTTTTGGGAGACGATTCCGACTTCTTCATCCATTTCATTCCGATGCCCCATAAAGGTTCCATTTGGGGGCCATCTTGCTCTTCCGTTATGAGTCTTCAAGCACAACAGAGGGCATATTCCACTCGTCTCTCTTACTGCCTTAACCCACTGACTTTCCCCATTACAGAAATATACGGTCAGATTTATTTCCTTCTTTATCCTGTTATATTCATTTAGTTGCTACCTGCTGCCTTCGGGTGTGAATTAGATACATTCAAATTCAATATTCCGATGTGAATGGTTGTTACTTTTGCAGTCAAGAGATGGCGCTGGTTGCAAATACGTAAGTGTCGGTGAAGTTTCGAAGTTGACTGTATTGTATCGTCTCTTCTTCCGCCTCTTTTCAGTTTATCTATTTACTTACTTATTCTCGTTTTTCGTCTGGGCAAAAAAAGGGTATAGCATGCCCGTCCCTTTGGTATCTGTGCAAATAAAACCTTGTCTGCAGTAAATAAACATATATTTTATCTTTATAAAAGGACGCCAGAAAAGTTGACTTTCACCTTTTTAAGACAACAGGAATTAAATTCGAGGATTGTGTTTGGATATAATATCTTTGCCTTTAAGGCAGTGATCAAATTGAACAGTGAGACTTTTTTAATCTGAACCTAGGTCAAATGCTTATGAAGCAATCAGTAAACTATGATTTAGTAATATTTAAAAAAAAATCAATGCATCGTGAGCATCAACTGCATACAAAGTTCATACATTCTAAGTCTTCACAAGAAAAATGGAGTAGCGAAAAATCATGCTCCCAGGTGGCTAAGGAGGTCATATTTATAAGCAGAAATGTGCAGTTTCCATCGAAGTTTGAAAACTGAAAGTATTAATCGGAAATGAACCGTATTCGTGTTTGTGATATTTTTACCTTTGTAGTGATTTCAAAGGAAGAATAGAAAACATTGTCACTTGTAAATAGAATAAATAAAATACCGTTAAGTCACCGAATGAATGATGAAATAGCAACAAGAGAAACGAAAGTAAGCAAAATAAAGAATAAACAAATAAATAAATAAATGCCTAACAAAGTCTTCTGAGGTAAACATATCAGCATCACTTCAAACCTCCAGAAGTTCTTTAGCAAAGCTTCTTTGGCCATTTTGAGACTTGGGCATTTTGCGAGGCAAAGCGGTTTCCAAAATAATCCTTCACGAAGAACAGTGAGACTTACAGGGGGGTGGGTAGTGGGTGGGGGCGGTATAAGGGGTGGCTGAGGAGAAGAAGGGAGGGGGGGGGGAAGAAAAGTAAGTGGAAAATAGGAGAGGTACCAAAGTTAAACTTATACATACATATATATATATATATATATATATATATATATATATATATATATATATATATATATATATATATCATATACACACACACACACACACACACACATATATATATATATATATATATATATATATATATATACATATTTCTATATCTATATACATATATATATATATATATATATATATTATATATATATATATATATAGAGGGAAGAGAGAGAGAGATGAGAGAGAGAGAGAGAGAGAGAAAGAAAGAGAGAGAGAGAGAGAGAGAGAGAGAGAGAGAGAGAGAGAGAGAGAGGGGTGGGGACGGTTTCCATCTCAAAGAGAACGCCATACTAAGGCAAAGATCAAGTAGATGTAAGTTCAACGAATAAGGACCAAAGTGAATAGGTTGCAATTTCCTGAAATCAACGATGCAAAACGGCATTAATAGGACGTGGAAAATATTAGGGAGACGTGCCAGACTTTATGAGGTCTAATAAACAACCAAAGGAAAATCTGATTGTAACTTGATAGGTTCGGTTAATTCAAGTTTATATTTACATCGTCTTCCTTCTTGAAAGAACCAAATTATTGTCAGTTTGTGTAACTAATAAGAAAATAATCAGAATATGGCATTGTAACATATTATATGGAGTTTGAATAACTTCACACATATTATCAAATCAACAGAATCGTGATTTTTCGACAATACTAAAAATTTCGATTATGAAAATTGTTCATATAAGTAACCGAAATTCGTTTAGAAATATGAAAAAAAAATAATCAACGATAAATTATCTATAATCTATTCTCCCTCCTGGATCTCCACATACGTCAAACTAAGGTTGCCTCTGATAATAATAAAAATAAATATATATTATACGGCTCACATTATATGATAAACATGTAGGGAATTCTTGTATATTATTTACAGAAAACTCTTTTATCGTCCCTCGATAGCACAAAGAAACCCCATCCATCACAGAAAAAGATCAAATTAATGGCGAAGAAAAGAACTAAAAAAAAAAAAAAAAAAAAAAAAAAAAGAGAGAAAAAAAAAGTCAAATGCCTCATGGTGGAGTTCACAACTCGAGAAATAAAAGAGGCGGAAATCACAGACTCCATCACGAATACATAAAGTTATGCGCCGTCCCCAAACACAGGGATTATACATGCGTAAAACAAGTTATATAAATTTCTTTTTGTGGATTATTAAGGGCTCCATAAACAGCGCTTGTAGGAGATCCACGAGAATGTCTGGGTGGATATTGCAGATCCGGTTTCTCGCATTTGTTTTAGTTTAAGTTATATATGGAAGTAACTTGTCACGTTTATGGTCACTGGTATTATTGGAATAATTGTAGGCAGATATCCGTACAGGTATACAGAGACAAGCTGCACACACACACACACACACACGAAAATACTGTTCGATGGGAGACATCGAGCGTTGTTTTTCGAGTTGATTCAAAAAAATATTTCATCAATAGACATAAATACTCTTTTAGAAAAAAAATGGCAGAGAGAGAGAGAGAGAGAGAGAGAGAGAGAGAGAGAGAGAGAGAGAGAGAGAGAGCATAAACGAGGTGGAAAGACCCAGATAAGACCCTGCGTACATTAATTAAAAACTTTTAACTTCGTTTCACCTTATCGAGTTAAAAAGGCGTTTGGGACTTTTTTGTTTCTTTTTTGTCGCGTCTTCATTGGATGGATCCCCCAACCGAGGCGAAGAGACTCGATTCCCGAGATAAACTGTGGAATGTCAACTAAAAATGGAAAACAAATTTGGTCTTGGTTTTCTTAAAAAATTTTTCTATTGACGTCGGCATTTGGATTTTTTTTTTTGTCCTTATTCATATCACCAGCGAAATGAAATAAATGAAATATAAAACTTTTTCTTGTTTTCTTACAATTTTCTTAAATGAAGGAACCTTGAAAGTAATCAAGAGAAGCAACTTATTTTCTCAAATCCCTCGAAAAGCAAATTAATTTTCGATTTAATGACATCAATTTGAGCGGTCAAAGAATTTTTATTTCACAAAAATTAGTCGCCAAAAAAAAGCCTAAGATGAAAATAGAGATTTTCTTCCTCGCTTAGAATAATAAAAAAAATAATCAGGCATCAACAATCACGTTGCAAGATATTATGGCGTTTAGTTCCTGAATTTGCATCAATTCTATTAATAGATTACGTGCAAGGCAATATATATTAAACTTATATGAATATAAAACATATATAACATAAAACCTTACCGTAAATTACAGACTATTAAGAAACACCCAGAACTAAATATCACATATTAAAATCAAGTGTAATGGAGACTAGAAATACTTCAATCACACAACAGTTGGAAAGCATCACTTTTCTGCAAGATTAGAATGTTCACCATTATGAAAGACTAAAGTTCGAGCTTTTAACATCTCCATTAGACATTTCGTCTCTAAGAGAGAACAAGATCCCGACTCATTAAGTTCCTCTGATTCATCACTCAAGTTTCAGAACCGAAAGAAACCTCTCATCTGCCCATAAAGACCATTTAACCGAGGACTCCTATACCGTCCGCGCCCCAGAAACCTCTGCACGATGCCATTTTGGCCCGTCATGTACCATAACGTCGCAAGAATCCCGAAGTGATTAACGGGAGCCATTATTGGGTTTTAAGCCGCCCGTCCACTGACCCTATTTCGGCTGCATGAGGGACCGTTACGGACCCCTTCATCTCCAATGAAGGGTCGCTGTAAAGTGCCTGGCATTGCTGCGAGCACGTAACCCACAAGTCCGACGAGGAACTTGACTTTGCTCGAGAGTAAGAAGGCAAAACTAGAGAGAAAAATGTCAAGGGATAAATATATATCTATGCGATGTGAAAGATTCATATGGTAACTTCGGATGAGTTCCTTCACGACGTTTAGTTAAGTATATCTGAGTTCAACCAGACCACTGAGCTGATGAACAGCTCTCCTAGGGCTGAGCCCGAAGGATTAGATATTTTCACGTGCTAGGAACCAATTGGTCACCTAGCAACGGGACCTACGGCTTATTGTGGGATCCGAACCACGTTATATCGAGAAATGAATTTCTATCACCTCGGACCACCGGATTGGTAGCCGAGCACGAAAACCACTCGTCCAACGAGGAACTTACGACGTGTAGTACTGAAATGCATGAAGGTGATGTGGATGCAACAGGAACGAGTTCAATCCTAACTGAATGAATTGTGACGGTTAAAAAATCTCCTAAGATTTAGAAATCATGTGCCAATCATAAGACTTATATATACAGGATGGCAATTAGCATCATATGTATTAGGCCCATATATGTAAGGAGGAATAATGACAGTTCTAATTATGGAATTCATACAAAACCCCCGAGAAGTTAGTGAAATGACTACCATATAAAAAAAGAGGAGAGAAAATCCAAATGGAAATAATGGCAAGAGAGAAGAGACCTTATTTTGAGTATATTCAGTACTCTAAAAATAATAAGAGAAAAATGCCACATCGTCCTCATTTTAAAAGTCCAGACTGATCCTCCTCCTCCTCCTCCTCCTCGGAGCTCCGTCTGCCATTTTAGGGTCCTCGCAATTTTGGAGATTTTCGTGAAAGAGCTTCGAAGACCACGAATGAAATAGGAGGAAGGAAGACTGGGAAGGAGTGGAAAAGGCAGGTGAGGCTGGAAGAAGCAAAGGATGGAAAATGAGAAGTGAACTGAGAGAGAGAAAGAGAAAGAGAGGCAGTAATATGATTTGCAAAGGAAGGTAGGTATGGCAACAGGAGGGAGTGAGGGGTGTGAATTGGATTTTAACCGCCCGAAAAAAAAAAAACAGTGCAGTGTGTGGGTGTGTGGGTGTGTGTGTGTGGGGGGCGGTGAGTTGAGGTTGAGGTTAGTATTAATACACGTGTTTCTCATAATTCTCATAGTTTTCCTCATTCCTTGATCCTTTTTCCAACGCTGCAATGTGGAGGAGAGGTTCTCAGTGCGTAAGCTTAATGAGGGAAAATGCTTACAGTAAACGATTAACGAATGCAATAATTACTCTGCGTCAATACCTATAGATGTTAAAATACCAAGAAAATAAAATGAGGTACAATAAAATAACATTTAAAAAAAAGCAGCAGTTTAACAATTTAAGAATACAAAATTAATGTCATTAGGCATTATCATGCTAAAAAAGTTAATTAAAATACATTCGCTGCGTAGGACCACACACACACACACATATATATATAGATATATATATATATATATATATATATATATATATATATATATATATATAATATATATATATATATATATATATATATACATATATAAAACATTCAAAATAGTAGTTAACAATCTCCACCCAAACGCAAATTATGAAGAGAAAACTAAACAAGCAAAATACTAGCAATTAAGTTAAGTCTATCAGCAGCGATAACAACGAAGAATCTACGAAAAGAGAGCAGTAATGTCGGAAGTCGAAAACTCAGAAGTCTTTGAAGTGAAGGCAATAAAATTAGTTGGCTTAATGCAGCGTGCAATTCATAAGGGCAGAAATATCATTGTCCTGAAACGGAGGAAATTTACGGCCGTCATTTTTCTTATGAGGAAAAAAAGTAGTGTTACTGACGGAAAATTAATTTCATAAGATATTTAGATCTTTGTTGCCTTAAAAATAAAAAGATACTTTTCCATGCAAAGAAAAAAAAAAAAAAGTTCTTTAAAAACAAAATAATGTATCAGGGACGAAAGGAACTGACATATTGTAACAGTTACCACTGATATATCTTGACTTTTAGCTTGATGTATAACACAGTGATTAAACCAGTGTTAACGTATGGGGCAAAAACATGGCTCTAAGATGAAAAGAGGAAGTAAAGCTTGAGAGAACAGAGATGAGAATGCTGAGTCGATTATGGGAATATTGCTGCTTGAGAGACGAGGAAATGATGAAATAAGACGAAGGGAAGGTTCAGTCAAGATTACAGAGGTGATGGATGACGAGCCACTGATAGCATCATCTTCAACATCATATTCGGAAGATGATCATTTTTGCTGCCCTAAGTGAACAGAGAAAAGTCATCTGTTGGTTAATTTTGTAATTTTATTATTATGGTTAACTTCCATAGCAAGAATTCTTATAATCATGATTCTAAGAATCATTGAAGAGCAAAACGAGTAGGCCATCAATGACCTGATACACAGAATACACAAAATATAACAATATTATTACTTCTACAACTACCATTGTGGTCTTGATCACTATCATCCCAGTTTTATTATTATTATTATTATTATTATATTATTAATTATTATTATTATTATTATTTATTATTTATTTAGTTTATTATTATTATTTTATTATATTTTATTATTTTTTTATTTTATTTATTTTTTTATTTTTATTTTTATTTTTATTATTTTTATTATTATTATTATTATATTATTATTATTATTATTATTATTATTATTATTATTATTATTATTATTATCGTTGAATAAAATGGCAGAATTCAGCGAATTAATAATTCTGCCATTTTATTGAACAGAATTTGTTTAAAAGAGGGTCTTCTTCCCAAATATTATTATTATCATCATTATTTATTTGTAGCTTCTTACAGTTACAAAGACTAAACGTTGATAAGCTGCGAATGAAAGCTCAGGGTAATCAGTTAATTTCCTTCTACCGATAAATCACTGCAATTATGTCAACCCCAAGAAAATAAAAAATTGAAGATGTGTTGTTTTCATAGATAATAACAAATGTTAAAAATCAAATGGACTTTCTCCCTCTTCAAAGGCACATTTCTATAAAATCTGAAGTAGAAAATAAATGTGATTTTCGGAGAGAATCAACTAGGGGACAAAGGCAAGGGGGGAAAATGCACACACACACACACACACACACACACACACACACACATATATATATATATATATATATATATATATATATATATATATATATATATATATATATTAGAGAGAGAGAGAGAGAGAGAGAGAGAGAGAGAGAAGAGAGAGAGAGAGAGAGAATTTATAACTGGTGTTACCCTGACGTTGTGAGGTCGATCTTGTCCAGGTAATCTAGTTGTTGTTTATTATTATGACATTTTTTCTGTCTCCTTCTCTTATTCTTCATCAAAAGCTAAGCTGTGAACAACCACAGTCGACTAACAACCAGGACCATAAATACCTCTTGGAGTCAACCGCAGCATACTGGATTTTTTTATGAAGTCATTAACATACTTTCCCAGAGAGAGAGAGAGAGAGAGAGAGAGAGAGAGAGAGAGAGAGAGAGAGAGAGAGGGGGGGGGGGGGGGGGGGGTGTAGTATATGGGGTGTGTTCGAGCGAGAGACAGAATGGACCTTAATAAGTAAATTAATTAGAACTTTTAACATCGTTAACCTTATCAAGTTAAGAGGCGATATGGGAATTTTTCCTGGGAACTTTTTCTTCTTTCTCATTTAGAATTTTAATGATCTTCTCAAATCTCGCGCATCTGGGACTAGATAGACGTAGGAAGCGTGAAGAAAGACAAGTCTTGGTCGGCAATAGTTTTCGTGACAAATGTATAATGTAATAAATTAATTTAGCAAAGTTATAAACACTGTATTCGTGTACTAGAATATTATGTTGTAGGAAGCCCACTAACATACAAACCTTCAATTTTGTCCAAATTTTAGTGGGCTTTCTACAATATAATGAAGATTTATGCGCAGGTATTTGTTAAGAGTATACCTTATAGAGGAATCCCTGGCTGATTTATATAAAGGTGCAGGTCTAAACCTTCGTCTGTCTATGGCTCTACACATACTGACCTGTAATTTACAGGCCAGGGAACGATATAATTGCAATAAAATCTATGAGTGGATGACATCCTGTGAAGTCAGAACAGGAATAAGATCTATAGTGGGACACGCTAGTCTAATTTCAGTGAGTTATCAAAAAGCGTATATCTCAAACAATGTCAAGTATCCATTGTCACGCTTAAAACAAAAGTTGTGCAGATTTTTTCAGCCACTCTTCAGAAATGCACCTAAGAAGGGACAGCGTCTGAAAAACACTCTATAACATCATTAACTTTTTTTTTTCTGTTCCATCGTTGTATAAATAGAGATTGAGGAAGTTCAAATCCCATTTGCAATGTTATCCAACGCGCGACAACGGAAAAGTGTTTGATGCTGAATTCAGTCTTTCAGTCTTTCTGAAAAATAATAAGGCGCCCTATGAGGTAATGTTAGACTTGCGGATCAATCTTACGCTAAGTCGGTTGGTTATGTTAGACTTACGATAATCTTACGCTAAAGTCGTTAGTTCGGGTTGGTTATGCACTTCCATACTCATTGGAGTGTCTTGGGGTTTGTAGATCACTTACGAAGTCGGTATTATCTTCTTTGGTTATGACGACGATGTGTTAAACTCATTATGATTTCTTTCTGATGTGAGGTTCTTAGTAGAAAACACAAAGTATAAAAATACTTATATTGTCTGAGATTACATGGTGAAGATCAAGTAAGATTGTACAGTCTTCTAATGACGATGGCTTGATCGCTTCTGCCAACGATGATGGCTAATTCTGTTCTGTTCTGTTCTACATGATAAAGCTTAGGTAAAGAGGTACAGGTCTTCTAGTGATGATGGCTAACTCTATTCTCTTCACTACCATCTCGGTTACAAGTCATAAAGGAAGCAGACAGTAGCTCGAACATATGAACATACATACAATGAGACACACTACAGATCACGTAGGCCGTTTGAATTATAGGTCGCGGTAGTTGTCTCAAGCAGGGAGCTTGGACTAATGTTTTCAAAACAAACAAATGACTACAGGTTATGGCACGTCACCTTAGCCTACTTTATGGTATACGTCATCTTAGCGTCTCTGGTCTGATCACATTCCTGCAAGCAATCTTTAGTTTTTAGTCTTTTATATATATGGAATAACATTCCATATTTTTATTATGTAATCACTTACGTAAAAGCTTGGTCAGCTACCAAAACCAACCACTGAATATTACTCAAGCTTGACTTGCATTTGACTTATAGGAGTGTGATACAGACACTATGTGAATATATATAGATAAATAGAAAATACTTATAAGTAAAAAAAAATTCATGGTGTACACAAATACAGATTCAAGTAATAAGATATGAGAAACAATATGCTTATAATGATATTCGTAAATAATGGTGATCACGTGATATATACTGATACAGTTTTTTTTCACTTCATCCCATTAAGATACATATGCTACAGAAAATACTAATGTACTCTGATAATCGCATAGAATGAAGATTAACATGATAAAAATCATATTTTAACTGATAAAAATTTCATATATGAATTGATAAAAATTATTAATGTTTATGCTGATTGATTCGTTGATTTTTATGCTAAATGTTATATATCTGCAGTTATTGGTAAGATAAAAGGTAACAGATTGATTATAGGCTACCTGATTTATTTATACATATGTATATGGATTCATATAATTATGATTAATATGTGTGCACTTTAATAGATTCCTAGTGCGTACACGCGAAGATATATTTCGATTCTGTTATTTATGATCATTTATATATAGGATACATGATACTTTATATATAGGATACATGACCGAGGTTATACTACTACACATTTAACTAGCGTTCGAACAACTTTTCGTCCATTACACAGTTCCAGACAACCACCTATAGCCAAATGAAATGGCCAATTCCAAATGGTTAAAACAAGGGAAAAATTTGCCTGGGCGGGGTCCAACGTTCTATTTTGCGCTCATACTTGTTCTCTGCATCCTAAGCCACACGAAAATGTTCACGATGAATAAAATCACCCCCAGCACGAGTCCTTCGCCAGCAACGTAGAGTTGAATATCCTTCTGGTCGTAATTGTCGGAAGTATGTCCCTTTTGTAGTCGATTTCCGACAGCCGCCGGAGCGTTCCGCATTAAAACGAGATTAACGACGGGATACGGGTGTCGGTCGAAGAAGTCCAGGAGAAGCTTATTCACTTATGATGGTGCTTATTCCTTTCACATTGTAGGCGGTTGTTACTTGACTGCCGTCGTCCGCAGCGACGAACAATTTTTTGAAGTTGCGATGTGAAACTCTCGTACTGCAGGATACTGTAACCAGGTTCCATTAATCAGCCTGCAAGTGAAATTATACTTGTCACAAGGGCAAAATAATTTCAGAACATCAAATTCGGGAGGGAGAGAGCCATTAAGACCAGACTTAACCCACATGCAATTCGCTGATATTTATGGAATTCAAAGAGTCAGCTGTACAAACTTCTTTATCCATGGCATTAACAATGAGTGACCTATCTAGGTCTCTGATGACTGTAAAAATATCCATAATTATAAAAAATAAACAGATATCAATATGAATCCCAAAGAAAATTCGATATTACTGGTAGTAAGTTAATAGACAAAGAAGTGGAAAACGGAGCTATTTGTGAGATTGCCAGGCAACATAAGAGTCAAAGATTCTGTATTTCTCTATGCTAACTGAAATTAAGCTGTAATTATGTTAAATTAGATGCAACGAAAGAACCCGCTATGTAACTAATTTCTATATAAACTGGGTTTTTCTAGAAAATTTTTCATATTCATGACCTGATACGTCTAAATATCCGTTTACTAATGTCATAAGCTGAATTATTGACTCTAATTGTCTATAAGGTTCAGAAAAAATTAATTCATTTTGATGTTATAGAAATTCTATTTACTTATTTTGTTCATTGATTTTAAAACGATTGCAAGTCCTTAACCAAGTTTGCATTGCAATGCGGATAAGAATAGGTTATGGCTATGTATGCGCTGAATTTTTATTCATACACCGGGAAATTGATAAGGTTAATTGAAATATTTTAAGAAAAATTAAGTAATTTATTGTAATAGCGAACTGTCCTATCATCCAGGTGCTGATGCGGCAGCTAATACACAAAGTTGATCATCGTGAAGCTTGGGGGAGCCGCAGTAATTCAGCCACTTCCAAAATACCTTAAATATTACCAAATGCCTAATTAAACACTACACAATTATCGTATGCGTATATCTAAATTTAATTATGAGCATGTGCAGCACTTATAACACTTGGAAAGTTGCATACCTTGGAAAATCTAAATATATATATATACCAACAGTCCAAACTGACGTCCACGTAGTACATAATTCATTATATCCCTGGAAGGGTACGAAACCTCGTATTACAAATATGCAAGGTATGAAACAGATGCTTAAATGAAAATACTAAAAAGTAAGTGATGGTAATTGGAAGGCATTTTAATATGGGAAAGCATTATCCTCCAAATGATTTCGGATTGACAAACAAAACTCCCCCTGAGTTTTACAGACCCACCGATATCATCCTGGGACGAAGGTGAAGTACGTGTAGAGTGAGAGACTGCGATGAAGGAATGCTTCTTCCTGGCTGGGTTTAAACGGCGATTACATGTTGCAAGGAATAGTCGTCGTCACTTCAAAGGTATAGCTGTATATCCTTATATGGTCAATAGAGCTCAGAGTATCTGAGTTACGAGACCCTTCGTGATTGAAATCTCCTTCGTAACTGACTTAAGTTTCCGTCAACCTCAGGAAGAAAGCAAAATCATTAGTGGTTGGTTAGGACAGAACCAGAACGGCCGCTGGAAGGCAGTGAGCTGTTAACAACCAAGGGGGTAGTTAAATATTTGAAAACTACGTTAACTGTCTTCCAGTGACCATGCTAATTAAACAAATAATAAAAAAAATACAAATTCCATATGGAATTTTAGTACAATGTATGTCATCGTGACCTATGAACCACATGTGAAGAATTCATGAGCTAAGCATTCCTCTCTCCAGCCAACCTGCTTTCACGCGGTTTATTGAGGTTAAAGGGAACAATGCTGATACGGCAAACGCTCCATGCACCTTCTAGACTGATGACCTCATCACCAGCTTAAGAGTTACGTTACTTGCTGTAATAAATACGACTTTAGTATTTTCAAATGATATCTTTTTGTTTTAATTCTCCACCCACATGAGAAGAATGTCTGAAAAAAAAAAACAGTACCAAAATTGAACAATATATTAGTTTCATGTTGGAAATCTGCATGATTGTAAATAAATGTAATTGTGTTAAATTAGATATTCCTTATTCAAACTAATGAAAAGGGTTTCCATACAAATTTTATATATACTATTTGCCCTGTATAAGATTATTCGCATAGATATACATTTTCACTTCTAGACTTCCTGACTTTAAAAGTTTAAATCTATTTTATTTTATTTTTATTTTATTGATTTATTTATTTTATTTTATTTTTTTTTTTCATTGACTACGAATATAAATCACCGTGACAGACAATATGTCAGTAGGTTTTGATATCTTTGAGCTTTTAGCTTAATTGTCGTTACTAAAGCGTTAAGTTAGAGTTCAAATCTTTACGCATATATATTTGGATATTTAATTAACCTATATTTACATTTTGCTTATTGATTTTTTTGTTATAATTTGTAACCCTTCCGACTTCTTAAGGAGAGTATTATATCGACTCCACTTGTATCCATATTTATGTTTTATTTTTTATTTTTTATATTTATTTTATAAATTTTAATACTATATATATATATATTTTGATATAAATTATGGTTGGCTTGAATATGTGGAAAAGTTAGTTCTAGGCGGCGTACCGTATAAGGCTACTTGCGGTATCAATTCTACAGATACATGATATGAATGATAAAGGTATTTAAAACCGCGAGAACCGCTATAATTCAGTTCGGATCCAATATCACGAATGTAACTCGTAAGAACATTTGACACTTTTTTATTTATCCGTTATTCTACCAAACCGATTGACTCTGGGTGATAAAATATATTATTGGTTTTCATAATGGAAAGGAATTCACACAACGAGTTAAGGAGATTATTATTGATTTACACCACCCGAGTCAGATTATTATTATGTGTTGAATTCCATGTTTACTGATATAGCACTCATAAATATTCCTAGCGCACTCAATTGCGGTGTTTGATTTTAGTGCTATTAATTCTTTATAACGTGTCAAGGAACTATTAACACTAAGAAGTGTTTATTTCCTCTGTCAGACTCGTAACTCTGTTAATGATTCAACGTATATTCTTTCATGGATTGATTTGGCACAGGATAGGCCCTTAAACTGACAGGTGTCTTAGTGTGTCCCTTGTTTTCATGACACGTCTTACAATCAGTTATGTGCTTTTTATATCTGTAAGCATTGTAGGCCAGTAAAACAGTGATTTGGATTTCTGTGACATAATAGGGAACCCCTGGATGACGGAATGCAACCAGTTTAGGACGATTGGTATGAAAGAGATTATTACTAATACCTGGTCGTTAGTCATCTGCTGTGTTCTTCAGGTTTTCCTCGTCACGGACCTACATATAATATTACATTTGATTACATAATTCTGATACACATTCTTTAAATATACTTTTGCTTTAGGGTTTCCGTTCGAAGTATTTATTGTTTTGCTTAGCTGCGGACCCTTGTTTCCGTTGAAGTGTTTATTGTTTTGCTTAGCTGTTGACTCTGTTTCCGTTCGAAGTGTTTATTGTTTTGCTTAGCTGTTGACTCTTGCTTTGTTCAGTTTGTAACAGTTCGGCGCTCCAACCCAGATATTCAATGCTCACGATCTCTTGGGTTAGAATTTTCTTGTTTAGATACGGTTTTAACAATAGGCACGGATATTTCTATATCTTTTAGTTTAATTAATGGTTCTTTGCAGTATGGTGCGGGATTGCGGGATAATGCGTCAGCTATGATATTTGCTTTCCCAGGTAGATATCTTAACTTGGCTCCAAAACCTGAATGATCATATGTCACCGAATTCCTTTGGGCCTGTGATTAAAGCCTTTAAAAAACTCGGTAAGCGACTTATGGTCAGTAAGGATTTTTAACAGGATAGCCGTAGATTATGAACTTAAAATATACTAGTGAGTTAACGATACCTAGCCCTTCCTTGCCTACTACTGCAGATTTACTTTCAGAGGGCTTTAGTTTACGTGAATAAAAAGCTATAGGAAAGAACTGTTTATCATATTACTGAAGTAGTACCCCTCTTACCCCTTGGTCTGAGGCATCAGTTGCAATAAAAAAAATTCCTTATATAAATCAGGGATTTTTAAGTTAGGTGAGTTACATATTTACATACGATTGTAATACCCACTACAGCACAAAAGTGCTGTATCCCCTTTTTATGTTAATAGGTACGGAAAGTTATGAATAGCCGACACCTTACCATGGACTACTTAAGACCTTGACTAGATGAAAAAAAATAAAACGTAAATAAACATGTTCGGTTTTTAAAAACTCACGTTTAGATATTTTACTCTGAGATTATTTGTCTTTGTCTCTGTAGCATTAGCTCTAGTTTATGTGAATGTACTTCTAAGGTATTAGAAAAGATTACAAGACCAACCATATAGGCATGTAGGGTATCCCCTAAAAGTCTCCAAACACTATATTGTAATTGGGGCACAACGTAATCCGGAGGCATACTTAAAAATTGATAATGTCCCCTGAGTGTGCTGAAAACGGTGTATGAGGTACAATCACTTAGGTAATGGTATCTGGTAAAAGCCTTTAAGTAAGTCCAAGCTGGTGAAAATTTATCTTAACCTAACAGAAATAAGATGTCGTCAGTACATGGCACTGGAAACTATCGGGAGTCGTTTCCTTGTTTAAGCGACAGAAATCTACGCAGATACGCCAAGCCCGAACTTTTATGGCATGACATTTGAGGGAAAAAATTATATGGGCTATTTGATTTCCTAATGACTCCTATTACTAACATTTTTCAACTTCGTTATTTATCTCTATTTTGAAATTTCATTGAGAGTCTATACGAAGGTACATATATAGCTTTATGTTTGTCCTTAGACCGTATTTTGTGTTAAATTACATCCGTTTTCGCCAGAGATCACTCGCTAGTGGAGAAACTTCCTGGTATTCAGATAAACGATAAAAAAAAAAATTCTGCTGAATCACCTCTGCTTGAATGACTTCATGGATATTACTTTAGACAGAGTATAACAGAGATTCATCTACGACTGGTTTGGCGTGATTAAAAATTAGCAACAATAAAATGCGATATCTATATGTATAGGTTTTGTGGATTACTAGATTAACTTGTTGCTGCAAGTCAACCGTGTCTAGGGCTTTGTTCGCGGAAATCGTTATATTTCAGAGTGTCGGGAAGGATTAAAATTTCATTTCCCAGCAAGGTCTTTTTACCCGCACTAAGACATTTGAGGGTGCATGCTTCTCGAGATTTCGCATGCAAACTGCGACTGCGGTTGTGGGAGAATTCTGTTGGGTCATTTGAACAATGTTACGATTTATGAGACAAATGTGTAGTTCCTCTATATAAGTTATTATTTGATTAACTGTCTTTTTTTTTTTTTTTTTTTTTTTTTTTCAAAACGGATTTAATATGTTTGAAGGTTTATAGAATTTTCCTTTGATAAACACGCCTTATTTGCAGGAGGTAAGATAATATTTTGTATACCCCTAGATGGATATCTTACAATTACACTAGAAACAGATCAATGTTTTTTTATAAACTATAGAGGTGTCTGTAAGCGCTCGCTTATCCGAACTTCTCATTAGGGAAGTTCGAACACAGACGGGTGGAGGTCCGTAAATACAGGATATTACGTGGACTAAAGTTATAAAAAAAACAAGATATTCTAATTTTTACGGCGCTTACAGTCGGGCTTAATCCACCACTATTATAATTACTGATTGTATTAAAATTACTAGAACCTGCTCTGATTACTTGATACGGTCGTGATATTCATAGGAAAATTCCTTTTTAATTCAAAAAGGTATTGGCATGTATGATCCAACATCGCCTTTCCCCACTCTGCTAGAGTCGCTTATTGTGGAATGTGGTATGCTTTGAACACTCGGCAGATTTAACTGACCCTGACCGTCTGACTAGATGACACAGTAACCGAGTTTGCATAAGCATGATTTATTTGATTCTGATATTTAGGGCTACTGTTTACCATCGGCAACGTATTGTGTGTTTTTAGCATTCTGTTGTTGGTTACGTATAAAGCAACGAACGTATGAATGACGAACTATTAGGAACTGAGCGATTACTATTAAGACGAGTTATCTCTACTGCATTCAATATTAACTGTTTGTACTTGCTGTGTTTACTTCATTCTTTGCTAAAATTTGAAATAGTGAGGGATCCTGGTCAGCGCATTTAGCCTAATGAAAGTTTTTATAGACATGTTATTCCTTGCAATCCAGCCGTATTTTAAAGTTAAGTTGAGTCATAGGGATCGATATTTTATATAACTCAAAAATCAAGGCTAAAACTGCGATCGGGACTTTGCAAAGGAGCATTTATTGTCATGACCCAAAATAGTGTTATCTCTAATTTATCTAGATTTGTACGGGTGTTCCACTTGTTTTTGTGTGTTTTCTAATCACTACGGTGCCTAACGACCCTATCCATGCATCTGTATAAATACAGACGTCCACTGCGTAAATGCATATTCACTGTTTAATATGATTTGTTACGTAAGGGATTAATAATCACCCAAAATGATAAAATTAACACAGTATATTGATGATATTTCAGGAGAACTTCTTTGGAAACAGAAAACTCAAAGATAAAAACTCGCAGTAGCGACATCCCAATGATGTAGATAATTTCTGTAAAAAAGTAAGATTAAGAATGTCTCATAACTTCAGCCACAAGAATAACAAAATTCGACCTGCAAAGGAAACACTCAGTTACTCCAAATGAATAAAAAATTGTACTTAGCTTGCTTTTGTGGGAAGTCACGGTGTTCCGATAACGACACACGGCCTTGGCCCTACTTCTCTGTTTTTAGCGGATGACCTGGTTTGGCTTCAGTTTTCCCCGTGCGCGTTGTTTGGATGATTCAAGCCCTTGAAGATCCGATGCTGCAGACGCATTCGGTTTGTTTCTTGAAGTGCCGGAAACGCTCACTAACGATGTTTTCTTGAATGATTCTAACGAGAGAAACTCAAAGATAAAAACTCGCAGTAGCGACATCCCAATGATGTAGATAATTTCTGTAAAAAAGTAAGATTAAGAATGTCTCGTAACTTCAGCCACAAGAATAACAAAAATTCGACCTGAACAAAAGGAAACACTCAGTTACTCCAAAAGAATAAAAAATTGTTTACTTAGCTTGCTTTGTGGGAAGTCACGGTGTTCCGATAACGACACAAGGCTTGGCCCTAAATCTCTGTTTTAGCGGATGACCCTGGTTGGCTTCAGTTTTCCCGTGCGCGTTGTTTGGATGATTCGAGCCCTTGAAGATCGATGCTGCAGACGCATTCGGTTGTTCTTGGAAGTGCCGGAAACGCTCACTAACGATGTTTTCTTGAATGATTCTAACGAGAGACGAAGCTTGCGTTGCCGTAGGAAAAGGACACGTCGGGTTTGTTTCTTGAAGTTATTCACTACTGAAAACGCTCACTAAACGATGATACTAAGTTGCTTGAAGAATCTCTTGCTTTCGTCGTGGTTGACTTGTGTAATGATACATTATTCGTTGTTCTTTGGAAGACGTTGAAGAGTTCTTGTTGTTTTCTGAAGTCGCTCACTAAACGATGATACTAGGTTGCTTGAAGAATCTGCTGCTTTCGTGCTGCTCGTCTCGTTGACTTCTGATGAGTACATAGTTCATTATTGGTTTTTCTTCGGAAGACGTTGTAGAGTTCTTCTGGTAATCTGCCACCAATTTTAGGGCTGTTGCCTTGTATAATAAGGCGCCCTATGAGGTAATGTTAGACTTGCGATAATCTTACGCTAAGTCGGTTGGTTATGTTAGACTTGTGATAATCTTACGCTAAGTCGGTTGGTTATGCACTTCCATACTCATTGGAGTATCTTGGGGTTTGTAGATCACTTACGAAGTCGGTATTATCTTCTTTGGTTATGACGACGATGTGTTAAACTCATGATGATTTCTTTCTGATGTGAGGTTCTTAGTAGAAAACACGAAATATAAAAATACTTATATTCTCTGAGATTACATGGTGAAGATCAAGTAGGATTGTACAGTCTTCTAATGACGATGGCTTGATCGCTTCTGCCAACGATGATGGCTAATTCTGTTCTGTTCTGTTCTACATGATAAAGCTTAGGTAAAGAGGTACAGGTCTTCTAGTGATGATGGCTAACTCTATTCTCTTCACTACCATCTCGGTTACAAGTCATAAAGGAAGCAGACAGTAGCTCGAACATATGAACATACATACAATGAGATACACTACAGATCACGTAGGCCGTTTGAATTATAGGTCGCGGTAGTTGTCTCAAGCAGGGAGCTTGGACTAATGTTTTCAAAACAAACGAATGACCACAGGTGACGGCACGTCACCTTAGCCTACTTTATGGTATACGTCATCTTAGCGTCTCTGGTCTGATCACATTCTGCAAGCAATCTGGCTGACCTCTTTTAGTTTTTAGTCTTTTATATATATGGAATAGGAATAACTTTCCATATTTTTATTATGTAATCACTTACATATATATATATATATATATATATATATATATATGTATATATATATATATATAGATATATATATATATGATATATATATATAATATATATATATATATATATATATATATATATATATATATATATATATATATATATAATATATATATATATATATATATATATATATATATATATATTATATATATATATATATATATATATAATATATATATATATATATATATATATATATATAATATATATATATATATATATATATATATATATATATATATATATATATATATATATATATATATATAGATACACAATGTAGCATGACGGTACACGTACTTGAGAGTATCACAAAATTCACGTAAGAAAGTGAGTGATAGGGACTTTGAACAAGTACTTTCGTAGTTTATTCTACATTTTCAATAACCCACGAAAGCACTTGTTCAAAGTTCCGGTTTTCACTCACCTTCTTACGTGGATTTTGTGATATATAATTTATATACATGGGTGTGTGTTTTTGTGTGTGTGCTCAGTCTTACGAAAGTTCAAGTGTAACCGTAATGCTGTACTTCATCGTCTGTTAACAACAAACAAGGAAAGAACTTCCTTTCATATTCATCGAAATAATTTGACAAAAATTTTTCCCCCGTGAAGGTCTTGCGGTGAAATTCTGGCTAAAATGAAACCTGAAGTGACTGTTAATCCTTCCGTCTGAGGAATTAACACATCGTTACGACGACACATTGAGTCTCGTATCTCGGAAATGTCGCTGTGCGAAGTTCGGTGGACTTGAGCAAACCAAATTAAGGCGACAAACTTCACAAAAGTTAAGTCCTGACGAAGTTGAATTGGCTGAGCCTCCTAGGAGGCCTGGTTGGAAAAAGGACTAAGTTCCAACAAATGTTTATACAAGATTCTTTCAACGGATATTTCTTATCTCTGTTTTAATTAGGACTTAAAGGCACAAAAATGAAAACAGGGCAACTGAATTAAATGACGTTATTCTAGTGGTCCTCATGACTTAAGTGGAAAAAAGCGAAAAATAGATTTGATTGTTTGTCTGCTTCACCAACACAATTATTCATATTTGCTTTGGCAGTGAGCTGGAAAAAAAGTGTTTAACAAAGTATTGGTCGAAATTCAATATCGATAGTCAACACAATCCGAGAATCCTAAGTGATGACCTTCTCTATTGACCGTGACTTAAAGAGAGAGAGAGAGAGAGAGAGAGAGAGAGAGAGAGAGAGAGAGAGAGAGAGAGAGAGAGAAGAATGAATAAGGAGACTCGATAATCATGAATTATTGTTTCCTCGCGATAAGCAATCCCATACGAATTGAACGTAATGATTCAGTCCTTTTTATGTGCAATGAAAATGATTGTAGCTTCGTAATAACCTGAGCGTGAAATTACAAAAATGATTTTGGTGACGTTACTCTCTGGACCAAACATATTTTTGTTTCAGAGATGAGGTGGGATTAATTATGCAAATAGGCCGTAATCCTCTCATTATTATTCCCAAGGCAGAGGGAAAGTATCAACCTGGCATGAATATCATTGAATTGGGCCTTTAAAAAAGACAAAAAACAAAACTGCAGTCCTGAAGCATCACATTTTCCCTTCAAACACTCAGGTATAACCGACATAAAAAAGTTTCAGCCAAATCATTTAAACAAAGAAAAATGGAAATGAGGCTGCTGCTATTTCCCAGCATTGCATTTTTCAAAAAGTACGTGCTTTAATTTTGCATAAAATTCTCACATATATGCAGACGTGGAGAGTATAAGTCTAAATACATAATAAATAGTAAATACATTTGCATCAAAATGTTCAATCACATTCAAAAATATGAAATAAAGTAAAAATATGTTGCATTAAAAAATTATAACGACGGATATACACAAAATATTCTCACATGCAGTCGGACATGAAGAGAAAAATATCTAATATGAACATATCCTGAAAATTAAATGTATTTAACCGCTCAAAAGATGAAGTTTTTTCGAAATCAAGAATGACAACGACAAACATTTATGATATTGTAAAACGCACGTCTTTTACACCCAGATATATAAAATCCCACATAAAGATCCATAACAGTAAAAAATATTTACATATATATATATGTCGCATTCAAAAATTATAGAGACAAATACAAAAAAAATTCCGGTCGGCCTCCTCACCGCTGAGGCATTAAATGACCCTCAGTGCCACACTCGGGAACCCAGAAAGAGAGATAGGGAAGGGTTGGGGGGGGGGGGGGGGGTGAATTGGGAATCGGTGGGCCATTCCCATTTCGCGAAATATCCGGAAATAAAATATCATCTCCGATTCCAGTTCGAATTCATGAAGCATAAATTCACGCCCTCCCCCCTCCCCCTTCTCTCTCTCTCTCTCTCTCTCTCTCTCAAGATTATGCATAAGAATCTACTGAGGCATATATATATATATATATATATATATATATATATATATATATATTATATATATGTATATATATATACATATATATATATATATATATATATATATATATATACACATATATACATTATACATATATACATATATATATATATATACTATATATATATATATATATATATATATATATATACATATACATACATATACATGTGTATGTATATGTATATATATTAAAAAGATTTACTTAAACCCTCGTCTTTTGCATTAAGCTCAACATACCATCCAACCAAATTTCCCGGATCTTTCCTTTTGATAACCGAACCCCTTAGATAAAATGAAAGAGGAAACTACTCACACTGAGAAGGCGTCCCCTACTGGCATCCAGGGAGACAGAGTTCGATCACTCAACAATTGGGGGGCAAATGGTCCGGAGCTGAGAAATAATGGCGTTGGTGGGCATTTGGTCAACGACCCGAGTCACAGTGAAATCTCTTTCCTTCGTTGTCACTTTGAACAGATCGATGGTAATATTAAAAGTTATGTAAATCAGGAAGATAATTCCTTTGGGGTATGATATATAGACACGCGCTCGTGCACATAGACACACAAACACAAACACATATTTTGGGCCGAGAGATGGCCTAGGTCGTAGGATCATTGAGGTCAGGAAGGTGGCAGGAGTATGAACGAAAGCCAGGATGATAATGAATGAAGGGATTGTTGAGCCATCTCTCCTGTATGGGAGATATGTTTTAAAGACGAATGCAAATAAAAGAAAAATTAACAGCTGAACAGTTGGAAATTAACATTTTGCCCAGGATATGAGGGGGAAATGGGATTCATACTCAATGAGGGAGAAATGAGATATATGTCAAAGATGAGGTAAAACGGCTCTCTTAGGTGGAAGAGACCCCCAGTTGTGTCCTGTGATGTTCTGGTCACGTGAAAAGAATGAAGAAAAACGGAGAGCTGTTGGCAAGAAAGGAAAATTAAAAAGTGTTAGGAGAAAGATGGAGTGAAAGAGGTGTTAGAAAGGAGGCTCCTTCAGACCTAAAAGGCTCAGGAAAGTGAGCAATAGAGGCGGATGTTGTAGAAGTCTTCTGCAGAGGGAGATCTTTCACGATTCAGTGAGGTGTCAGTGAGGCAGTGAACGTTGTGTTGCCTGAGGCCAAAAGGAGAAAGACAAGACCATCATGGTCTTATGTTGACCTTCCCCTTTGGAGAGAGAGAGAGAGAGAGAGAGAGAGAGAGAGAGAGAGAGAGAGAGAGAGAGCTGTCTGTTATGTGGATTCCCTTCCTTGACAACGCATTAAGAACTAACGGACAAACTGGACATAACGCCGGAAAGCCCCCCCTCTCCCCGGCCCCTCCTCCAGATCTTCGAAATGTGAGACAGCAGAAATGAACCGTGAAAGGGAGACGCCGAGAGTGAATTGTGTAGGGGACTTTCTCTCGCTTTCTCCATTCGCTTTCTCTTGAGATTCTGTTGTCCTTGGGTACCGAATCTCAAGGCCAGAGGAGTGCCACTAGAGAAACGAAATGACAATAGGCGTTGTAAAAATATTCCACTCATTAAAATATTGTTCCTCCTACCATGAAGAGTTAAATATAAAATAATTACACATTCAACCCGTGACAAATCATTTTATAATCCACTGGAGTTTAATCATAGTAATGAGCGATAATTTCCCGCGGCCTAACGAGCACACCTGCCCTGCATGAATTCAATCATATTTTTTCTACTCCACTCCGATCGTATTCAGGCATTTGATATTGTGAGTGACCTGAAGCATTTAAATATTTCTCTGGTGTGGATGGAGTTCAAGATCGGAGAGATATACTTCTCAATATTTCCTAATTATTGGTGCGAGTGTCCAGTTTGCATTATCAAGATCAGCCAGCCACACAGTGCTTTCTAATACAATAACGTCAAATTTAATGTATTTTCTAATAGTAAATACATTCAATTTGACGTTATTGTATAAGACAGCTGCTACAGCTGTTGACCTGCCCATGACACCACACTGAATTTTTCTAAAAATATCTTTGATTGTTCTCCAAAGAGAAATTTTGAAATAATTATAGAATGACCAAATTACTCGATTCGAGACAGTAAAATGCAAGCAAATATCCAGAAATATTACGTTCTCTCTCTCTCTCTCTCTCTCTCTCTCTCTCTCTCTCTCTCTCTCTCTCTCTCACGAACTTTTAAGGCCAACTGAATATATGGAACACGACTCTCTTTTATTCCTGCTTATTTTGGTTGTAAAGATTCCCCGAAAAACGCAGCCAAATTCACAGTGAATTTCCAGACGATTCTTTTTCATTGCTTCGTCTCTATCTTTCACTCGTTCGATTTAGTCGTTTCTCCATTTTAAGGTTTATTTTTACGAGCATCTTTGTTATCAATGTACCAAAGTATATTGATGTATTACAAAATGTAATATGGGTAGAAATTTATAGACTAAAACATAAAATGAATGGATAAATACATGAATAAATCATTACCGCTGATCTTTGTTTTTGTTATATATCCCCAAACCACAACGGAGGGATATCATTAATCCAGCAAATACATTTCGAAATATATAATTTGGTACCTCGCGATGTATTGCCGTCAATATGATAAGGAACTTTTCGTCAATAAACTACTGTGTCCTCTCTCATCTTTGTTTATGTCATTTCCAAGCACCCAATGATGAATTTCATCACTAAAGTCAAACGTTTATCGAAATACTAAACAGTTATATAATTTGCAGTTTCCTAGAGTCAGCGTGATAGCTTTTGAAAATAAACTACCATCCAATGAGTTTTGTTTATAGCACCCACAGCCTCACGAATGATTAAATTGATTGCTGAAGCGTAATATATCAGTCGAAATGTTATTTCATCATTGGAAAATAAATTATAAGACCTAACGGTGTTAAAAAATGCATTTGAAAAATTAAGTCATAATATCAGTAGTCATTACCAACTACAACTCCATCAAACAGTCTACGGGTAAGATCGACACATTCAGCACTGTTGCCTTAAAATAAAATATTGAATGGAATTATTATTACTGTTATTATTATCATTTTTTTTTTCTATCACAGTCCTCCAATTTGACTGGGTGGTATTTATAGTGTGGGGTTCCGGGTTGCATCCTGCCTCCTTAGGAATCCATCACTTTTCTTACTATGTGCGCCGTTTCTAGGATCACACTCTTCTGAATGAGTCCTGGAGCTACTTCAGCCTCTAGTTTTTCTAGATTCCTTTTCAGGGATCTTGGGATTGTGCCTAGTGCTCCTATGATTATGGGTACGATTTCCACTGGCATATCCCATATCCTTCTTATTTCTATTTTCAGATCTTGATACTTATCCATTTTTTCTCTCTCTTTCTCTTCAACTCTGGTGTCCCATAGTATTGCGACATCAATGAGTGATACTTTCGTCTTGATTTTGTCTATTTGCACGTATCACCCTATCTGTTCTGATACCATAGTCCCAGAGGATCTTTGCCTGATCGTTTTCTATCACTCCTTCAGGTTGGTGTTCGTACCACTTATTACTGCAAGGTAGCTGATGTTTCTTGCACAGACTCCAGTGGAGGGCTTTTGCCACTGAATCATGCCTCTTTTTGTACTGGTTCTTTGCAAGTGCCGGACATTCGCTTGCTATGTGGTTTATGGTTTCATTTTTCGTATTGCACTTCCTACATATGGGAGAGATGTTATTTCCGTCAATCGTTCTTTGAACATATCTGGTTCTTAGGGCCTGATCTTGTGCCGCTGTTATCATTCCTTCAGTTTCCTTCTTTAGCTCTCCCCTCTGTAGCCATTGCCACGTGTCATCGCTGGCTAGTTCTTTAGTCTGTCTCATGTATTGTCCGTGCATTGGTTTGTTGTGCCAGTCCTCTGTTCTGTTTGTCATTCTCCTGTCTCTGTATATTTGTGGGTCTTCGTCTACTTTTATTAGTCCTTCTTCCCATGCACTCTTTAGCCACTCGTCTTCACTGGATTTCAGATATTGCCCCAGTGCTCTGTTCTCGATGTTGACGCAGTCCTCTATGCTTAGTAGTCCTCTCCCTCCTTCCTTTCGTGTTATGTATAGTCTGTCCGTATTTGCTCTTGGGTGTAATGCTTTGTGTATTGTCATATGTTTCCTGGTTTTCTGATCTATGCTGCAGAGTTCTGCCTTCGTTCATTCCACTACTCCTGCGCTGTATCTGATTACTGGTACTGCCCATGTGTTTATGGCTTTTATCATATTTCCGGCGTTGAGTTTTGACTTGAGTATCGCCTTGAGTCTGCATATATTCTTTCCTTATCGTGTCCTTCATCTCTTGGTGTTTTTATTCCCTCCTTCCTTTATTCCCAGGTATTTGTATCCAGTCTCACCTATGTGTTTGATGTTGCTCCTATCTGGTAGCTTTATCCCTTCAGTTCTTGTTACTTTGCCCTTTAGTATGTTGACTAAGGCACATTTTTCTATTCCAAACTCCATCCTGATGTCCCAAGATACAATCCTTACAGTCTGGATTAGGGTATCTATTTCCTTGATGCTCTTACCATACAGCTTGATGTCGTTCATGAACATCAGATGGTTAATTCTGTTTCCTCTTTTCTTGAGTTGGTACCCGGCATCCATCTTCTGTAGTACTTTTGTCATGGGAATCATGGCTACTACGAATAGTGGGGACGGTGAGTCTCCCTGGAAGATTCTTCTCCTGGTATTAACCTCTGCTAGTCTTATTCCAGAGCTTGTAAGTATTGTATTCCAGTTGCGCATTGTATTTTTGAGGAAGCTGATGGTGTTTTCCTCTGTCCCATATATTTTCAGGCATTCTATTAGCCATGTGTGTGATATCATGTCGAAGGCTTTCTTATTGTCTATCCATGCCATGCTTAGGTTGGTTTTCCTTCTGCAGCCTTCTGGTGGGGGATTGGTGTGGTTTGTCTCCTACTAGGTAGTTGTTATAGCCTTTCACTGATGATACCTGTTAGTAACTTCCACATTATTGGTAGGCAGGTGATAGGCCTGTAGTTACTGGCTATATTTCCCTTACTCTTGTCTTTTTGTACTAAGGATGTCCTTCCTGTGGTCATCCATTTGGGTGCATGGTGATTTGAGATACAATACTGGAGTTGTTCTGCTATTCGTGGGTGTAGGGCCTTGAAGTTTTTGAGCCAGTATCCATGGACTTCATCGGGACCTGGGGCTTTCCAGTTTGGCATTTTCTTTAGTTGGTATCTAACTGTGTCTGTCGTGATCTCTGTGAATCTTTGTTTTATTCTCCCTGTTTCTTCTTCCTTGACTTCCTGGAGCCATGTTGCATGTTTGTTGTGTGATACCGGATTGCTCCATATGTTTTCCCAGTCTCTTACTTGGTCCGGCTTCAGGACCAAGTAAGAGATTCTGGGAAAACATATGGAGCATTCCGGTATAGCTTTCTCAGAATCCTGATAATACCCATTATAGCTTTCTCTCAATCCTGATGATACCTATTATAGCTTTCTCTAAACCCTAATAATACCCCATTATAGCTTTCTCTAACTTTATGAATATCCCATTATAGCTGCCTCTACGGTGTATTTGTGTAGACTTTGTAACAAGACTAGTCCATAACTAAAGCCCAGGACAAGATTCCAATTTGAAGTTTCTTAACAGTATCTATAAAAACGTTAACATAAGGAGGATAATTTCTTTTGGCTAATTATACGTGACAGAAACACCACCCTTTCCATGATCAAAAACAAAAATAACTTGCTTAAGACGCTTGACGAGCACCTGACAGTAAATTTGATATAGATCTGCAGTCATTAGCCACTGAAGACCATATATGAAAAGGCTATACATGATTTCAAACAAATGTGACAAAAAAATTAATCTCTGCTTCGGACGATTCTCCTGAACTCTGGCCGCCTTATTTATGGAGTCTACAAGAATGAGGCTGGAATCGGGAACGCCAGGGACTAGAAGGAAGAGGACCTTCAGGAATGGAAAATAACTGGCTGTAAATAACGTCTTGGCGATTGGACGGCCTCTCTCTCTCTCTCTCTCTCTCTCTCTCTCTCTCTCTCTTTCAAGGTTCGTTTCCTCCTTCTCACATTTCGCAGGACTGGACGAGAAGGACTTCCAACTGTGACTGCAGAAAGTCTCCTGGATGCCTTCCTACCCATCCTTTAGGTCCTTCGCGACCGTTTGTCCGATCTGTCCATCGGGTTCTGTCAACTCTTAATGTCACCTGTCTGGCAAGGGAAGGTAAATTTTGCAAGTTTACAGTTTTTTTTCTCTCTCTCTCTCTCTCTCTCTCTCTCTACCCTACCCTTGAAAAGCCAGAGAGAGAGAGAGAGAGAGAGAGAGAGAGAGAGAGAGAGAGAGAGAGAGAGAGAGAGAGAGAGAGAGAGAGAGAGAATTCTTCGAAATTCAAAAGTATTATAGAAACAGATCGAATGCGCAGAAGGAACCATGCCCCCCAAAAATTTTAGTTTCTTTGGGTACTTTTAGCAAAGATTTAGTTTTGTCCGTTGTGTGAAAGTGACAATAGACGGTAAAGTACTATTTCATTGCATCAAAATCAGTTATACTCTTCGTTAAGGTGAGAAGTCTTGAAATATATTGCTATCAACGCAAAATTATTTTCATTTCAATACCGGTCAGAATAATTTCACCATGTCAGAATTCAACGTGAATAGGAAAATGCAACACACGAAGAAGACTTTTGACAGGAACAGGAAAGATGAAAATCAGTGATATATCTGTAAATACATTTTTTTTTTTTTTAAATTTTTTTTTTTTTAAATTTCACTCACTCGATTGAAAAAACTTGGAATTCGTGCTAAAAGATTAAATTTGTTAAGAGAATAAACCTTTAGGAATGCGACGAAGTCTCAAACTAATTAATGACTATTATAACAAAAAACAATCACAACAACAACGTTATAACTAATGATATCGGAAATTCCACAAGCAACATCAAAGAGGCAAAATCAACCTGGAACAATGAAATTCCTCGAGAGAATCACAACTGATCCTGAAACTCGATTGGAATCCGAGGAGGGAAATAAAGTTTACAGGTGACCTATTATCGGGAGGAGTCGCCCATCACAATATGCAGATGAAATGAACAAAATGGAGGTTTCCAGCCTGGTTCACCTCTTCCAGTACCGGAGTTGAAGAAAGGATTACTGGAATGAGATAAAGAGGACTGGAATCCAGTCATGCAGATTTCAGGCGAAACGGTCGAAGTATCTGATTTGATTTGCATATGAACGAAGAGCGGCCTGTTTTCACTTTTCAATCCCCAGTAAATCATCTTTGCCTGTGCATACCATCTCTCTCTCTCTCTCTCTCTCTCTCTCTCTCTCTCTCTCTCTCTCTCTCTTCAGCAGGTACACTTTGGTATGACATAAGCGTTTTTTCTAAGAGAGAAGTAGTGCCTTTGAAATATTAAACATTAACAATTATTCACATTCATGATAATAATAATGAATGAAACAGAGTAACATCTGTTTACTGAATAGATGGAAAATAAGAAGAGAAGGCACTCTGGCTCTCGGAGATGCACATCGGCATTCAACACTTTTCCCGACTAAATTCAGGTTGATCTTCTCATTCAAAGGCAACCCCAGTAACATCTCAAACATCTCCAATAACAACTTCAACATCCACGGTAACATCTTCACCATCCCCAATAACATCCTCAACATCCCAAGAAACATCTTCAACATCCCAAGAAACATCTCCAACATCCTCAGTAACATCTCCAACATCTCCAGTAACATCTTCAACATCCACAGTAACATCTTCACCATCCCCAGTAACATCTTCACCATCCCCAGTAACATCCTCAACATCCCAAGAAACATCTCCGAATCCCCAGTGACATCTCTAACATCCCGAGAAATATCTCCAACATCCCGACTAACATCTCCAACATCCCAACTAACATCTCCAACATCCCCAGTAAGATCTCCAACATTCCCAGTAACATCTTCAACTCTGCAAAAAACATCTCCGACAACCCCAATTACATCTTCAACATCCCCAGTAACATCTTCTACATCGCAAGAAACATCTCCAACATACCCAGTAACGTCTCCAACATCCCGAGTGAGATCTCCAACATCCCCAGTAACATCTACATCCCTAGTAACATCATCAATATCCCCAGTAACATCTCCAACATCCCTAGTAACAAGGTTCATGCACTAAATCAGTAACAGAAGTAGAGAGATAATAACTCCAAAATTATGGCCCCTTTCTTGCCTCGATACCCCTTTTACCTTCCTCCAATACATCTCTTTGGCAAAGGACCGGAGACATAAACTAGACGTGGCAGAGAGACTTAAAAAAAAAAAAAAAAAAAAAAAAAAAAAAGAAAAAAAAAAAAAAAAAAAAAAAAAAAAAAAAAAAAAACTATACGATAAGGTGCACCAACTGCCCCTTCCCATTGTCGACGGACAGAGAGGGCTTTAATGGGGCCATCATAAAAAAGCACAAGAAGGAAAATCAGATCAAAGATTATCCGCCTGATTTCCGTCGATAAGAGAAATGAGGAAAATTCCATCCGAGAGAGAGAAGAAGTGATTGGGACTCGGGTCGTGAAATGGCTTCCATATGAAAGAGCAATCTATTTGGCCTTCATTTGTATAATCCTTTTAGGCTAAGCCAGCTCTCTCTCTCTCTCTCTCTCTCTCTCTCTCTCTCTCTCTCTCTCTCTCTCTTAGATTCGATTCAAAGGAAACGATAATTGAAGTGAAATGAGACTACTGGTTCAAAATTATTGGACATATTCCGTAAATGGTAAAATGGTTTCCATATTGTAATCTATTTTTCACATTCAATTTTTAAGTCCTTTTCTGACTGCATTATCTGTCCCTCTCTAATAGTGTTATGGTCTCTCTCTCTCTCTCTCTCTCTCTCTCTCTCTCTCTCTCTCTCTGTTTGCTTTATCACATATACCTTTCCATTATCCAATGGTAACGGTTCCAATACATACACCTCAGTGATTTTACATATTCTAATTCTAAAATACCAAAGAAAGGACTTCTGAGCTTCTCAGTTACACATTTTGGAACCTGGAGCGAGAAAGATGACCAACAGCCATACTGCTCTTTATCTGCCGCATAGCGAGACACATACCAACGTTATGACCTTATTTAAGACCACCTAATGATCTGGCTTCGCCAACTGATACTCCCTGACACCCTTCTTTTATGATGTCGCTTAATAAAATTCAAAAACTGAAATAGCGACCACAGAAACTTGGGTTCCTCCACAAAGCAATGTTATTCTTTTCCTGCAAGAGCCAACTTGGCAGCGGGTTCGTACATTTCTCTCTTTCGCTCTCTTGGCAAAGTACCAGAGATATAATTAGGTAAGGCAACGAGGGAAAAAATAATGCAGTATGATAACTTTCTTCGGTGGGCGCCATCTTGGGAGAGACAGAAAGAAGCCTCGGACGACACTCAATGACGAGAGGGATTATGTACAAACATGAATAAGGAAAGTAATGCATCGTTGTTTGACGAAATACATCCTGAGTATGTATATAGCTATTTGGGGAATTGGCAAAGTACACATTATTCCTTACTTCTTTATGGAGGTCTACTGTAGAATTTATAAAAGTATTAGCTTAAAAGAAACACCATACATCCGATAAACATTTTACACTGAACTGCTCATCCATTTGTTAAATTCACTTTATATCCTTCCTGACTCCAGACTGTATATGGACTTTAAATACATATGAAATAATAGCTTTCAGATTTTTATTTCTTGAACAAAAAACCCTTCATGTCCCAAGAGAGGCGCAAGAATAGAAAATTTCGTGTAATAGCGAAATGGAATTCATAAGCCTGCAGACCCTTTCATCTTTCTGACATTGCGTCATCACAAAAGCAGACAAACTTCAGTTACAAGTAATACAATCCGAAATTTTCAACTCATAAATAGAATACGTCTTAGTCTGTGTATCAGTAACCATTCAACAGAGAAAAATTAATATGTTCAGGTGAACATTTTAACTCTCAAATAAAAATGAAACAGAATAATACCAAAAACTTTATCGAGGAATATGGGATGAAACTGCAGTGGCTAAAAACTTATATTTTCTGCAATAATTCCAAAACCAGGAATGCGTTATAATTTATAAAACAGGTGATACGGCTACATGCATGAAGCAAAGCACTGCATTAATTAGAGAAAACAATGAATTGTGTGTAAATTTTTGTTTTTATAAAATTAACATGAACGCCTGGCTGCTGTTTCAAGGTTTAACATTAAAATAGAGAGAGAGAGAGAGAGAGAGATGAGAGATTGAGAGAAGAGAGAGAGATTGAGAGAGATAAAGAGAGAGAGAGAGATGAGTGAGAGAGAGATTGAGAGAGAGAGATTTAAAAGCACTTTTAATCCAAAAATAATGAGGGTCGAACGTCCACAAAATTCCAAACTTCATTATGGGGAAAGGAATTTGTACAGCACATTACAGGCAGCATCGCAAAATAACGTTAAATTACGGCGATCCCAAAACTGCATTACAGAACCAAAGGTTAAAATTACTAAATATGGATTTTTAAATTTTTCTGCAGATTTGCAAATACCAAAGGTGAATCTGAACAATAAAGGGATACTGCTGAAGATAACCATGCCTTCAGGATTACCGATATTCACACATTTCCAATTGTACACACACACTCACTCACACACACACACACATACACACACACACACACATTTATATATATATATGTGTGTGTGTGTGTGTGTATTATGTATGTATATGCGTATAGACTTACTTATCCACATTCCATAAACAATTCATTTTTGGGTAAGCCATTCCCGGGGTAAAGTGAATTCGATATTAACGAGTACTTGTTGCGTAATATTTGAATTTATATAAAAAAGCTCACGTGTGAATAAGTGACAAATCCATTGTATGTATGGAAGTATGTATGTATGTATGTATGTATGTATGTAGTATATATATATATATATATATATATATATATATATATAGATATATATATATATATATATATATATATATATATATATATATAATAAATATATATATATATATATATATATATATAAACCATAACAACAGTGCACTAAGGGCACTATTTATTTTGAGAGACATATCTTTGTTCTACAGATCCCCAGAGAATGGTATCAATGGAGATCCAGACGAAACAATTTCTCTTCCACGAAGAAATAAGGAGACAAAGGGGAAAGGAGGAAGGCAGAGAGAGAGAGAGAGAGAGAGAGAGAGAGAGAGAGAGAGAGAGAGAGAGAGAGAGAGAGAGAGAGAGAGAGAGATGAAGTGGGTGACAATAAAAGAGATAAATGGAGATAAAGTGAATTCAGATAAGGTGAACTTAATCGAAATGAAAATTAATATATGGAATAATTCTAGACTGGGTTCTCAATAACTAGGCAATCGACGTCGGAATTATTTGAATGATTTGAATTGGAAATTCAATCATGAATTATTTGAAATGGAAAAATTGTAATACAGTAAATAATCTTTGAAATCTTCATTCGTTCTAGTTATAATGGATTAATATCCTTGCTTTAGCATTCATAACACAGCTATATAACAACAGGAAGAGTGTGTAAAGAAAATATGTCAATTATCTTTTTAACTAAGAAAACTAACTTCATGGAATCAGGTAGCGAGAGCAACGACATCCAGATTGAATTCTAAAATCATCCTCGCTGTCCACAAACGGCTAAATAAATCCTCCTCCCGCCATTCTGAACAATTAACCGATCTCTCCAATCCTTTTATTCACCTCTCTTTGAAGTCTGGATTCTCTTAGGTCCTCCTGACCTGACATGCTCTATATCATAATAATGCCTTTTGGAATCCGGTGGTATATTTATATATATTATCTCTGGTCGGGTCGAAAAAATATCTGGTAATTTCATGCTTATCTGATGCTAAAGGTCTCTCTCTCTCTCTCTCTCTCTCTCTCTCTCTCTCTCTCTCTCTCCTCTGGTATCGACATCCGGATCGTTTCGTTCGAGTGATATCTCAAACTGCACTCAAGAAATTTACGATCCGATTCCCGGCTTCGTGAATAAGGTCCGTTGGGTAGGAAATTCTCCTGAATTTCTCGAGTGATCAATTAAGAGTATTTATAAAACTTACAAACGCTGCAATTTTATAAGTAATTAATAGGCTACATACTTTTGAAATACATGATGATAAGAGTGCTTACTAATGAATGATTGCAAAGAAATAAAAACTGATAAAAATGCTTGCAAGACTTTGATGATGAAATCTTATTCACAATTTACTGACCTCGGTGATAAAAACACCACCATATTGTTTAATTTTTCAAGAAGATTTTCATCATAGTGTTCAATTGTACATTCAAGATTAGCACTTGAAACGAGACACCTATTTTAAACTAACGCTTTAATTCATCAGGTGCGATGAATGAAAAATGCTGTGGCTTTTACGTTGGTCTTGGAAAACAAACTTGAGGTTAGGTTTGAATATTACAGAGCCCCTTGTTGAGAGAGAGAGAGAGAGAGAGAGAGAGAGAGAGAGAGAGAGAGAGAGAGAGAGAGAGAGGCCATGCATGTATAGCAATACTAGTGATACTATTCTTATGAATACGAGGATGAGATAACTATACTCTTTGCGAATCATATTAAATACTTATGTTTATGTGTGTGTGTGTGTGTGACAGAGAGAGAGAGAGAGAGAGAATGATCGGCCTCTGGCGTCCAAGATCTCCCTTAATGAGTCGTTAATGACCCATTCATTAGATGACAATAACCCAGACCCCTATGCATTAAGGACGTTAGCAATACGAAGCCTTGAATTAAGATGTTAAATAATAGATAACATGAGAAACCATATAGCTGAATGAAATACTGATGTAGAAAATGTTAACAAGGTCTGATACATCATTGTAAATTCCAGACCAGTTATATTCCTCTCTTTCCCACGAGTACAGCCAATTTCCTTAAACTCTCTTTATATCAAAATAAGAACGTTGATTCAGAATTAAGCCTTCTTCAAAACATGACATTTGTGTTCCTTTTATCTTTTCAACCGACGCATTTACATTATTATACGACGAAATGTTTTTGTTGGTCACAATCCTTCCTGTGCAACAGAGATTTTTTTTTCGTCTTACGAAATATGTGTATTAGTTTACCTGATTTTCGATCCCAAAAATCTATCTAAATATGAAAAAAATATGTCATAAAACGTTATCAGCAAAAGAAAAAATGATAACAAATAAATAAGTTAGCAAACTGCGAGGATTTAGTCTATATCTGAGGAACTGTTTTGCCCCGTTGGGGAGAGAAGGGGGCATGGTTGGAGGACGACCTCGCTCTCATATATATATATATATATATATATATATATATATATTATATATATATATATATATAATATATATATATATATAGTATATATATATATAGATATATATATATATATATATATATGTGTGTGTGTGTATATGTATATATACATATATATAATATATATATATATATATATATATATAATATATATATATATATATATATATATATATATGTATGTATATTGAGAGACCGCAAATCACTGAAGTATGTTTTATCTCTCTCTCTCTCTCTCTCTCTCTCTCTCTCTCTCTCTCCTCCACAACAGGTGCAACCCACAACTGACTAACAACTAAATACATAATCCACAGATTGAGTCAACATACACAATGGCTTTTAAGGGAACGTACACTTATCTTCCTTCCTGGATTCGAACAACGGTTGACCAGTATGTGAGGTGAAACGTTATCACTGAGCTACAGCAGAGAGAGAGAGAGAGAGAGAGAGAGAGAGAGAGAGAGAGAGCGAGAGAGAGGTGAATATATGAACAGCTCATTACCACCAAATAAAATCATAAAGTATCGAAACTATTTATTCGTTGACCTGCATAATTAGCTTGATTTCTGCATAATTCGTTCAAAATGATCATGGATTTTATCCCACACCATTTTCGGCGAATGGCATCAACAAATATCGCACCCATTAGTACCTGACTGAAATGGATTATCCGCATTTGCGTTCATTGTTTTCTTGTTTTGAAACGAAAAGTGGAAAGTGCATCTACTTACTTACCCACGGAATGACCACCAGAAGTACTATTTTTCATTCCGAAAATCTCTTACGGCAAATTTCTACATAACGGCATTCCTCTCAATTCCAGCCAATCAGGTGGTTTTTAATTCCACCACAAATAACCGGCCATGACAAAAATAACGCTCATCGGCCAAACAATGAATATTAATTAAAACTAACCCTCAGTAACAATGGCACAATCACCGTCGTTATTAATATTGCTCTAATTCGGATTCGAAAATACCACCCAATAAAAATGGTATTAATCTTAAATCCAAAATTTAGATTCTCAGTCATATTTTCCTGCTAAATTGCATCGTAGAAATGGGTCATCACAAACCATGACATAAATGGATAGTTTTTATGATGTGGTTTCCTGAAAATGTCCTTCGTCGTTCTATTATTAAACACGTACAGGCAGTATATTGTCTTTTGAGTCTGAGGTGTTACAATATTCATCTATTAGAATGCCTTATTTTTTTTACTTATTTAATCTGACTGCAAGGATGTCATTGTGCGGAATAGTCCGTCTACCTAGCAATAAAGAGAAAGTGGGAATTATCTACCGAGCAATAATGAGAAAGTGGGAATTATCATTAAGACAGTATCTGTGGCTCGAATTCTTGTCGGGCACGGGCTCTTGCCCCAAAACCACCCCCTTAATAAGTCTAGTATATATGCTTGTAGTGTATAGTAAAAGTTTAAGTAATTCTCATTCCAATGATAATGTGATTCTATCTAAAAAGATATTTCATCTTTAAAAAAAAATAGCTCACACACACACACACACACAACGCAATTAGTACCTCCATTTCATCACAGTGGAAGGGCCTTCCTTCCAAGTACAGCCATCACTCACTCTCAGCATCAGAAGCGATCCAGTCAACAGGGAAGAGAAATTATCCTAGTTCGCAACCCCGACATTCCAACACAACAGAAATGCTATGCGCTCCTATGCTGATTAGAAATTGTCATTTCCAAGACACCACATGGAAGCCGAGATTGGTGAAGAAACTACTTTATTCACCAATACATAAATATAGCATAGATGAATAAATTCATTTATTATTAAATATGAAAACAATTTATTTACCGTCCTATAAACTATTACTTTTAACCTGACTGGAGAGAATGAGGAAAGAGCAGAACATGTTCCGTGTAAAAAAAAAAAAATATATATATATATTTTTTAATGTGGTATGGAGTCTGAAAAATAAGAGTCTTACAGCTGTTGCTGCTTGACGACAGAGAGTCATCCAGGCGAGTGAGAGGATGAAACTATATATATACTTTGGATGAAACTTGAAGTACGGTTTCTTCGGCCGTGTAAGCGGATAAGATTTGGAGATATTTAATTAAGCGACCCAGTGAGAGAAGGAAACTCTTACGCTCGCGTTAGCTATTTGGGAATACATTCGGGGCCACTTTGCATCATTAGAAGAACTTGTTCAAACGGAGTATTTTGCATGCATCTTGGGATATCAGGTATCTGTCTGTCTGTCTGTCTGTCTGTCTGTCTGACGAACAGCTCATCAAGCACAATATGCTGACGCTGGAAGACATCACATTGAGTCTCATCTTCTCCACAGCAATTATAAACTCAACGCTTATGTCAGAGAGAGAGAGAGAGAGAGAGAGAGAGAGAGAGAGAGAGAGAGAGAGAGAGAGAGAGAGAGAGAGAGAGAGTGTTTATTAATTATAAGAGAGAAAATGCTTAAATTATAATATCCTCAAAAGAGAGAAAGGTGCATGCTCTGATTACAGGAGAGAGAGAGAGAGAGAGAAAGAGAGAAGGAGAGAAGAGAGAGAGAGAGACGAGAGAGAGAGAGAGAGAGAGAGAGAGAGAGAGAGAGAGAGAGAGAGAGAGAGAGAGGATAATTCTCCTTACGAAAAATTCGAATGGAATGAAGTTACTGGAATGGTGAACTGCTGCGAATTCTAGCTCTCCATTTTTTTGTTAAGTTGATTTGGAACCGATTTCCGATAATGGGACTGAATTCATTAATTATCGGGGATAACGTTTTATTAAGATGATATAAATGCGGCAAAGGTTCAAAACCGCATCACAAAATAACGATAAATAATCTTTTATCAAGGCGGGCAGTGACGTCAAAGTTTGTGTTTCAGAAAACGAAAAGTTATGAGACCCTAAGATTTTGTAAAAATAATACTCTAAAAGGCCCAAAAACAAGTATAATTGTTAACAGTTCGTGTAAAACTTCATAGAAACCTTTCAATGGCTTTCGAACCCTTCTCTGGGTTCATCTTCAGTCCAAAGGAGTAATTTGGCTTACAAATGCACTGAGGTAAACAAACATCAAAATACAGTCACTTAAGGTTGTTGACTCCGGTAGTCAGTTCGCAAATAATAATAATAATAATAATAATAATAATAATAATAATAATAATAATAATAATAATAATAATAATAATAATAATAATAATAATAATAATAATAATAATTTTGTTGAAAATAATGGCGGAAATTACAGAATTGGTTTTATACAAAATTCTCTCAATTATTGTATAAAAACAATTCTGTAAATTCTGCCATTATTTCTAATAAAACATGTTTGCAAGGTCTGTATCCAACAAACATAATAATAATAATAGTAATAATAATAATAATAATAATAATAATAATAATAATAATAACAAAACTGTAATATATTAATGATAACATCAGTTAGCATGAGTAGCAGCACTAGTGGCTGTAGTATTAGTAATAGTTGTATTTCAATCGACAATAAATAGTAATTGTTTCCCACACGGGATAAGCGCGAGTGAGTGAAGGGATAATGGAGATATATAGTATCTAAGTCACTGTGGCAAAAGGCTGTTTGATTAACGAAAGAAAATGCTTGGAAAATGTATGCTCTGAACGATGTCAATTACATGTCTTTGAATATATGTTAGGATCAAAAGAACCTTCATAAAGAAATAATGAAGAAAAAAGGTAACTTGAACATTCAAAATAAGCAAATGTAACTGTGGATGGAAAACTACATATAAAAAAAAATGGGTACAGTAAATCCTTTAACGAAATGAATACATTAGGAAATGCGTGTTTTCTTTTACATTTATCTACTTCGTTATTTTTGAGAAACTTTCAGTTAAACATCCATATTCTGTTCCAACGTTCCTAATTCAGTAAGTCATTCCCATCTGGGTTGAAAGACAAAAAAAAAAAAAAAAAAAAAAAAAATGCTCCCGAGTAAAGCGCTGAAGACTCCGTCCAATCGCATTTGCAGTTTGAAGCGTAAATATTATTAAGTTCCGTTTGAGAATATGTTAACGAAAAGATTTTATGAAAATCCCTCAAGAGAGAGAGAGAGAGAGAGAGAGAGAGAGAGAGAGAGAGAGAGAGAGAGAGAGAGAGAAGAGGTAACTGGAAACGTGTAAAACAATTTTAATCTAAGAATATCAATGGCAAATGTACTAATTATAATTCGTGAGTCATCCGTAATTAATATGAAAGAAATCTTCCTTTCAATTAAAAAGAAAACGTTACATTCACATCAATGGAAATGAATTCATCACCAAATCAACAAATGACACGCATGCATCAATTAACTTACAGCATAAAACGATGAGGGTAAAAAAAAATCATAAGTTTTCAAAAGGTAGATCTGAGAATCCAAAGCTAAATCTCACAAAAAGGAAATAATCCCAAATTCTCTCCTTTCACCCATTATCTCTCTCTCTCTCTCTCTCTCTCTCTCTCTCTCTCTCTCTCTCTCTCTCAGCTGATCCGGCCCCCACCCAATCCCAAATCTGACTGATGAAATAATGGCCAAGGAATCTCAAACGCCGTTCGGGCGGAAGGACTTTTTGGATTCCCCGCCGTGGAATCTCATCAGGGGAAATGGCACAGAAAATCTCACTCATGATATATATCACAATTGAAAAGACCACAATGAAAAGGAGGTATTTTCTCTCGCGGGATAGGCATCTGGGTATGCATGTACATGTATGCGAATGTATATAAATATGTCTGTGTGTGTAAAGTATCTATTCAATTTACATACCGATTTGGGGCTATTTGTATTAAACGTTATATATGATATGTGTGTGTGTGTGAGAGAGAGAGAGAGAGAGAGAGAGAATACAAGATTATGCCCCTCCGTCACATAAGAATGTTATATTCTTCTTTTCCAATGAATTGTCTCATTACTACTGGCCGAGTTTTTTACGTTCAACCATACTTTTACCTTCTCATGACTCAACGCCACTTCACATTTCTCTCTGCCCTAATTCGCTCTGGATTTTTCGCTTCCAATCTACATTTGTTTCCAAAATCCAGGGCGAAACCAAAACGACCTACACACTCTTCCCAAACGTAAAATGATAACTTTGTCTTTCCCCTCCTCCAGGAACATCGCCGCCTTCCCAGTATTTCCAGGGAAAATGCCCTCCCTTCCTTTCACGTCTTGGACTTCAGTTTCTATTAACTGATTCTGTCACCCACACAATCCTTTTTGCATTCACCCACGATTCCCACAGATTTCCCCTCTCCACCATCTCTCTCTCTCTCTCTCTCTCTCTCTCTCTCTCTCTCTCTCTCTCTCTCTTCTGAGTTAGTTATTAACCTTTCCCAAAAATGAAAACAGCATCTTATGTTCGCCACGCCACTTACCACCCCCCAACAATCCTCCGCCGCCTCCCTCACGTGGACGATAGCGGGCATAACTTGAGGCTCCAGGCATTCGATCCCTGGACCTCTTTTAACCTAAGTAGTAAATGACGTACCTGGTGGCAAACCAGCTCAAGTACGTCTACGATTATGTGCTAAGAATGAGAAGAAAGAACAATATTATAACAAACTTGGGTAATCAAAGTCGCCCATCAAAATGTGCATTCCTTTAATACCAATGATTAAAAATGAAGTGTCCACGATGAGGTAACACTTCTCAGTGGTGAGATCTTTCATAAGATATTCTGTGTGTGTGTGTGTGTGTGTGTGTGTGTGTGTGTGTGTGTGTGTGTGTGTGTGTGTGTACGCGCACGCTCTTTCTTTCCTTTCCAAAGATACGTTTCTATTGCTTCTCACTTTTTTTCACGATTCTCTTAGAAAGTAACTTTCTTGACGTTAACATCCGATCGACCTTCGCCCTAAATCTCTCCTCCCCTTCATATGATTTCAGCTGCATTTTCTATTTTTCCTCTTCGTCCTATGGAGAGTCGAAAGAGCAGCGTAAAGCTGTAATCATGTTGCGGACAGAATGCAGCTGACATAAAATGGCACATTATTTAAACTACCATCGCAGGGAAACAAAAGAAAACAAGTCCTTGAATCTATTTCCACCTTTCTGCATTTGGAGGAAAGGAAAAGAAACTAAAGTAGCTCTGAGACAAATTACGAGAGAGAGAGAGAGAGAGAGAGAGAGAGAGAGAGAGAGAGAGAGAGAGAGAGAGAGAGAGAGAGAGAGAGAGTCAGTCCACTTCAAAAACTAACTATGTGGACATCAACATCTCAGAATGAAGACAAAATCGACGAGTGCTTAACGAGCGAAAAATGTAATTTATTATGATCAAAAAGGTTTTATATGATATCAGATAAAAGTATAATTTAGCTATATGTATATGTATATGCTATATACATACATACATATACCCACACATACAACACAAACAGACGACATTCCCTAACATAAACTATCATATTCCCACTCCCATGTATAACTGTCTACCTTTCAGAGAGCAACGCCATACAATGCCCACAATACCATATTTCTAGACATGCCAAACTTACTCCTTCCATATCTGGCACAAAAAAAAAAAAAAAAAAAAAAAAGTCTATCCCTATTTCCCACGAAGAACCCTATAACATACTTGCCAAAGCAATAAAAACAAAAGACAATCATATCTGTCACGTAATCTTATACACAGAACGAGAAAGCCTTCGGATATTTTGTTATCTGCTTCTGAAGGCCACCTTATTCGAAGAAGTGATCGGGCCAGAGGGTTTATAAACCTTCCAGAGGGAGATTAGGGTCATAGATTTCCTCAGAGGATACAGTACGTGCACACAAACACACCTGTATGAAAGATATCGGTTGGAAGGATTCCTGTGCAAGTATTGGTGGGTAGCGCACAGCACCTTCGACCAACAGGAGAGAATCAGATGGAAAATTACTGGTCGTTCAGTGATGGAAAAACGTCCCAAGACGCCCTGATTGTATTTGTAAACATATAAATTATTCGAGCTACAAATGTCCTTTAATATCTAATTCGCTCTACCTCGGAATTGATATATTTTCATATATGTAAACCGAAGGTGAATTTTTTAGTTGATAATAAATTCGCCCTCTCGCGAGTTCGAACCAGCGCCCAGCGGACAGAGACGAAATCACTGACGTCCTGATTTCGTCTCTGTCCGCTGGGCGGTGGTTCGAACCCACGAGAGGACGAAATTGTTATCAACTAAAAAATTCACCTTCGGTTTACATACATGAAAATATATCAATTCGGAGGTAGTGCGAATTAGATATTAAAGGACATTTGTAGCTCGAATAATTTACAGGAATCACGGTGATGTGATACTTATTCATGTAATCATATATGATTCGTAAACGGTTCTGATTGCAATGAAGTGCATGTATCTATGCATGTATGTGTAAATGCATGAATTACAGCTCAAAATAGAAGATAAACAAGACCAACTATAAAGACTAACAGTTAGGCAAATGCAAAGAGCAAGCCAAAAATAAAACCGACAGAAAACAACAGAGACGACCAAGAAAAAAAAACCTATAATTTCACCCAAGCCATGAACTACGTCTTCCTCCATCCATCCTCCATCCCTCCCTCCCTCCCTCCCTCCCCGGGCGCCTCATCCGAAACCAAATTCGAAGCTTTCTGAATCTGATTTATCGATGAATTAATGAATCACCAGGGATTCCCGTCTCTGCCAGTCGGGTGGAAGTGATTAGGAGATTTCCTCTTCCGATTCACTCGCCGACGCCGAAATTACCGCCAGTGCGAAATCACTGGATGTGAGGAATATATTAGATCTTACATTTGACTTCAGGTAAACAATGACAGTGACTCGCATCCGTCTTCAATGGAGCTGAGAATAATGAAAATTTTTCTGAAGACAATGCTAGAGATTCCTTTTCCGATGTAACAACAAAATTGAACAGAACGAAGTAGACCTATTGAGGTCTGCTGTTCCTCGAGAAGTAATAGATCATCGTAAATGATGTGGAATACATCATATGAAACTAGCAAAGTTAACCAGTCACTTGTACAGCAAACTTAAAAAAAAAATCAATCAATCAACCAATAAATAAATAAATAAATAAAATTGCAAACAAGGTAAACAGCTGCTAAGCAATGCAGGAAGGTGGAAATAGAGAAAAAGTAAAATAAAATAAATAAAAAAGCGAATGAAAACTGAGATAATATTATAGCAAAGTACACGAACATGTCACCTGAAGAGCATCTACATTATGATTCCATTTCATATAGTATAAAGAACAGTTCTCTCTCTTATTTTCACCATGCTTTGTTAATCATTCTATCATATTTATCATATTTAACCTGCCAGTTTCATGCCTTCAGTTTATACACATCCTTATATCAATTATACGCATCCTTATATCAATATGCTTAAAAATTCACAGTAGATGCACGTGACTTCATAAATAAGTGAATACCACGGGAAATGATAGTCAGAAATCCAAGCGCTTTCGTCTTTATTCAGACATCGTCAAGGAGCTCCTTGACGATGTCTGAATAAAGACGAAAGCGCTTGGATTTCTGACTATCATTTTCCCGTGGTATTCGCTTATTATATCAATATATTCATCCTTACATCCATCATACTCGTCCTTATATCAAATGCAAATAATAAACACATAACCACAGTAAATAAATAAATCTTTCTCACATCAAGCCATTTGTCTTCAAATACTGCCCCCGCCCCCCCCCCAAAAAAAAAAACAAAAAAAAACACCACCCTCTATGAACACATCAATTCTCCCTGAGCTTCCTCGTCTATAATACTATATCTATTTGTCTCTGGGCTCCAAAAAAAATTAAAGAACCTATGTTGGTGCCATGAAAATATTAAATTTAATCATTACTCACAAACTTGAGATTAGTGAAATCTAAACCGTTAAAAAATCCAGGCCATTGTTCTAGAAAAAAACCAAAACTCCAAACTAATTCCGAAGGAAAATCTTACCAGTTAGTGTAATGAAGTCAAGAGCGTATATCTGATGTTCTAATGAAGGGTCAAAAGTTTACTAATTTTCCGCGAAAAAAGGCCAATTATATTCAGAAGAAACACCAAAACATCATCGGCAAAAACTACTATTTCCCTTTCTTTAGTCTTGTTGAGTGACATAGCAAAACAGAAAAATCTCTGGCACTGATAAATAATAAAAAAAAATGTTCAAACACTCACAATCAGAATTCAAAATTCAATGGATAACCCAATGAAAAAATGCAAATGACAACAACAACAAAAAAGAATTCATCCCAAAACACTTCCGGTTCAGTTGAAATGAGACAAAACCGACCTTGATCACAAAACGCAGAGCGACACAATTCGAGAGAATTATCGCCTCTGTTCCTGGCTCCTTCGTCTCCATCATTTGTTAGACTGAATGAAGTCTTGACCTAAAGAATGAAAAGAAAAATAGACAGGAAAACTTAAGATAGGGATCGGCAAGATGATGGTTTGTCAGATGAAGTAGTTATGTCGAGGGGCGTTGACGCGGGGGGTGGGGGGATGGGGGGGAGAGCATTCCAACCCTAGACTCCCCCCGCCCACCCTCAGCCCTCGAACAACAATAACAACAACAACAACATCAAAAGACACACAGCGATGATAGAGTTTTCCCTTCACAACAAAGGAAGGGTTGTCAGCTGTGTTTCTGGTTACAAAAAAGAAATGAAAATTCCTTCGACTGACTGTCAACACAGAACGGGATTCGAGGGCCTCACGGAGATTAGGACAAAGAGGAATCTTTGGAAGAGGGAGACGTATATGGGAATGACAGAATCTTATAAAAGCAAGCAAAAAAAGCGAGATAATGGAAAATATATGCTCCATAACAAACTTGAGGGATAATTACACGGATGTTACGAAGAAAGTAAGAATATCTATTAATATCATGGCTCAAAGATAAATGATATTAACTGCAGACGATGAAAATAAAAATGTTAATTAATATAATTCCTCAAAGATGAATGACATTAACTACAGAAATTGGCTGTTCATGTAGTTAAGTGATAATAAATGTATTATTAGAACATCTTTACTTTGCTTGACAAGAATAGATACAATAATATGATGCGTATTGCAGGGCCAAAATCTCAAGTTCTGGAATAAATTTCCTTTTCGTAAATGTGAAAGCACAGATTTTTTATAAGGCATCACACAGGACATAGTGACACGCTGCTGTCTCACTGCACTATAAAAGACTAGATACAAGCTTCTAACCAGATCAAATGATGCCGTTAATGCAGTCAAACGGTCTCATAATTATTATCTTAGAAAGAGGCGTAATGCACTGCAATTCTGACTGCTTGTTTGTGTTTTGTACCTGACAACAATTCCAATAATTCACTCCTAAAATAATGACTGGGTTCTTCAGCACTTATGGCGGGTGTATAATGACCTTACCTTACAGACCTTACATCTTGTTCGGGTTGCCCCAGGTCCCTCAGTGTGAGGCACCTCTAATGTCTACCAGAGAGTTGCTAGTACATCTTCCGGTATATTTTGCATCTTCCAATCTTGGATGGTCTGGGATGCAGTTTAGATATTTGTCGAGCTTATTCTTAAACACATCTACGCTCACTCCTGATATATTCCTCAGATGAGCTGGCAACGCATTGAATAGACGCTGCATTATCGATGCTGGTGCGTAGTGGATTAATGTCCTGTGTGCTTTCCTTATTTTTCCTGGTATAGTTTTGGGCACTATTAATCTACCTCTGCTTGCTCTTTCTGATATTTTTAGTTCCATGATATTTTCTGCTATTCCTTCTATCTGTTTCCATGCCTGAATTATCATGTAGCGTTCTCTTCTCCTTTCTAGACTATATAATTTTAAGAATTGTAGTCTTTCCCAGTAGTCTAGGTCCTTAACTTCTTCTATTTCTAGCTGTAAAGGACCTTTGTAACACTCTCTATTTGTGCAATATCCTTTTTTTGATAGTGTGGGTACCATCTCATATTGCAATATTCGTTAGTGATCTACGAACATATGTTTTATAAAGCATAATCATGTGTTCAGCTTTTCTTGTTTTGAAGTGCCGTAACAACATTCCCATTTTTGCTTTACATTTGCCAACAGAGTTGCTATTTGATCATTGCATAACATGTTCCTATTCATCATCACACCAAGGTCTTTAACTGCTTCCTTATTTGTGATGGTCTCATTATTAGGTCCCTTATATTGCATATAGCTTTCTTTCTCTGTCTCCATAATTTATTGATTCAAATTTATCAGAGTTAAATACCATCCTATTTACCTCTGCCCAATCATATACTTTGTTAAGGTCTCTTTGTAGAGCGTTCCTATCTTCATCACAAGTAATAATTTCGCTACTTATTCTTGTGTATCTGCGAAACTACTCACTACCGAATCCTTAACATTATTGTCTATGTCTTCAATCATAATAACAAACAGTATTGCAGCTAACACCGTACCTTGCGGCACACCGGATATTACCTTGGCTTCATCCGATTTCTCGTCGTTTGCAATAACTATCTGTTTTCTGTTGTGTAAAAATTCTTTTAACCATCTTCCTACTTTATCCACGATATGGTTGGTTTTCTAATTTTCTTCGCTAATATTAGTTATGGTCTACTTTATCCAAAACAAAAGCTTTCTTTTGCAAAGTCTAAATAAACCCACATCTGTTTCATTTCCGCTTTTCATATTTTTGAATATGTTCTCACGGTGGACGAACAGTTGGGTTTGTGTACTTTTTCCAGGGTACGAAACCATGTTGTCCTTTATTAAACAAATTATTTTTTATTAAATGTTTCATAATATTTTTCTTCATTACCCTTTCATACACTTTCATAATATGGTGATGTTAGACTCACAGGCCTATAATACTTGCCTCTAGTCTTGATCCACTTTTGAAAGTAGGGGGTAATATATGCTAATTGTGCTCATCATAAATCTTGCCTGTATCTACACTTTGTCTTAATAATATTGCAAGTGGCTTTGCGATAGAATGAACTACTTTCTTTAACAAAATAGCAGGAATGTTCCATCAGCCCTGCAGCAGCTCCATTTTTAATTTCATTAATAGCCTGCACAATATCAGCTTCATTAATATCTATGTCAGCTAAATATTCACTATTTTTCATCCCTTACTTCTATATAATTATCTTCATTATCTATTCTAGGGGTGAATTCTCTCTTATATCGTTCTGCCAGTATGTTGCAAATTTCCTTTTTTTTCATTCGTTAATCTCCCTTCAATTCTCAGAGGGCCTATTTCTATTCTTCTTTTATTCATCTTCTTCGCATATGAGTATAATAGTTTGGGGTTTGCTTGATATTTAATAGGGTTTTTCTTCCAAGTCCCGTTTTTCATTTTCTTTTGATTGTATAATCTTTTGTCTGCATGTTTTCTATCTTACTTTTTAGTTCTATAACTTTCCATGCATTTTTTCTTTTGCAAGACCTTTTTTCCACTTTCTGATTTTCTGGAACAAGATCCTTCTGTCTCTTGGTATGCATGAATGATGTTTACTTTTCTTCTTCGGTATATATTTTTCCACTATTTCTCCAATATTTATATAATATCTCCGTATTTACCCCTTATGTCATCACTTACGAAAATGTTATCCCATCTTTGTTTAATTCTTCATTAATTTCTGACCATTTATATTTTTACTGTAGAAGTTGTATTTCATATCCTTCCCACTTTTTTCATTTCTTGCTTATCTCTATTTTCACTTGCTTTGTAATGAACTGTTAATTCTATGACATTATGGTCTGAAATACTCGCATTATAAACTATTATTTCTTTAACATAATTCATCTCGTTCACAAATACTAGGTCTAAAGTATTTTCCTTTCTTGTTGGCAGGTGATTTATTTGTTGAATGTTGTATTCTAGTTAGCATATCTAATAGCTTTTCAAATTGCCTCTTATCTCTGCACTACTATTACTCTCTTTTTTATATGTATAAGTACAACCACAATCTCCTATTCGTTCTTTCCATTCTCGCGAAAGGAAAGTTGAAGTCACCAGATAGGAGAATAGTCCAGTCCTTGTGATTTCTACATATATCATCCAATTTTTCAATTATTAAGTCAAACTCTTTAGTATTAGGAGGTCTATATATTACTATGTTCATCAATTTTTCAGATTCAAATTCTACCGCTATTAGTTCACATTCTGAGTTACTATATTTCTCATATATTTTCCTTGTTTTTTTGTCTTTCCCATATATTGCGGTTCCCCCTTGATTCCTATTTTTTCTATCTGATCTATAAGTTTGGAACCCTTTTATTTGATCATCATTCCCAGTCTCTTGGGAATACCAGGTTTCACTTATATTCATTATATCTATTTTCTTTTCATTTTGGGTTAGTTCTTCTAAGTACTCTATTTTTTATTTTTCTTTTTGAGTTACTCGTAACTAAACCCTGCGCATTCATCACTATGATGGTTTGCGTGTTTTCTCCTTCATTTAATACTGGTAGTAATAAGGATTTTCCATGTCTCTTTCCTGTTCTGGTATGTTGTTCTTTTTTTTATTTCCAGAAATTCTGACATTAAAAAATCCAAACTTTTCCATAATATTTGATCTTCCTTCATCATAATTATTCATTTTGTGTCTGAATCTGCAATTTTCTCCGTTTCTGCAATATCCTCTTGCATAATAAATACAGTTATTTTTATCTCTTGAGTAGAATTTCGGAGCTGATGCTTTGAAATTTTTTGCTGACACCTCTGCATATCCCATTGGTGGTTTGCTTTTCTCTTTTACTGATATTCTTTGATTTCTCTCTTTATTTGTTTCTTTCTTTTTATTTTGGATTTTATTACTTGGTTGGTTATTATTTGATTATGATTCATGGCTACCAGGGTGCATATATTTGCATTTTTTGTCGAAACTTACATCCTTTTCCTTCTTTTAGGTTTTTACATAGTTTTTGGATGCAGATCTCTGCAATCATCCCCATATCCATCTAAGTATGCACATTACCATATATTTCATAGTTTTGACATATCTTAGGATGTTTGTAGTAACATCTTTCTCCAAATCTGCAATTCCCTCTTTTCAAAAGGTTGCAGATTTTGTCTTTCTTGTCTATTTTTCCTCTTTCCCGTCATTGTAGATACTGGGTAGAGCCTCTTCGGGATTTGCTTTTCTTTTTGTTGTCATATCGTAATTTATTTCTTCGTAGGTATGCTGCTTTATTGCCTCATATGTAGTATCAATGAGTATCTCTGCATCCATACTTTTATCTTGTTCTTTGTTTTCCTTATTTTTTTCTGTCATTTCATTTTTGTTTACTTCTCTTCCGTTTTCCTCTTCTTCTTTTTTCTTCTTCTTCTTCCTCTTCCTCTTCTTCTTCATCCTCAACTATTTGTACAATTCAATCTTGATTTAATAACATTGTCTATCCATGATAGACATGTTGAACAAAAAATTCTTGATCTTTTCTCAAATCTTGTATTACCTCAGCACACTGTGGATGGGTCGGAATGTTGCATGCAGCACATTTTCTGATTAGGTTTTGTGGATTGACTATGCTATACCAAACCTTCACAGTTTGCATGCTTTTGGCATTCTTTTTCCTAATGCATCAATTAGGATATCACAAGATTCACCTTATTCATTTCTTTGTCGGAATATGTTGGTTTATGTATATTTTCTTTATGAGTCTCCTTGACCACTTGGATTTTATTTGGAACTTCTTCAATTATTTTCAAGATGTTTTTCATTAGATTGTTCCAGTTTGAAGGATTATACCTTCTAATATATCTATGAATGCTTTTGTATCTTTTTGGTTAGGACTGTTGCTGATTTCATAGATGAGAAATGCCAGTTCCCTTCCTGCTACCTCATCGTATTGCGAATCTGCTAAACACGCCAAATTACGCCACCTCTTCCGCAGTTGGAACTTACTGCCATCTTGTTCTGATTTATAGTATTACACTTGATAAACTAACTTAGAAGGACGCTTTATCCTACTATTTTCACACTAATCTTATCACCGATAGTTCACGAACACTTCTAGATATTCTCCAAATTATAGTCGTATGTTAAACTTGTGATATCTGTTGATTAATCTGACTTCACGCGGGTAACGTCTCACCAAGCAAGATGGCTACTACGCAGAGTAATAAAATAGAACTAAGGGATCCAATAGTAGATTCACATCACTCGTGCATCTTATGTCTCGGCCAGTCCCTTACGACTCTCCTGATTGGCTGTTGATAAGCCAATCACAGGACTGGAAACTCTCAGTCTCCCTCGAGAGTTCACATAGGCAGAATGCATGTTCCACCTCTCCAGAGGGATACGTCTTTCAAAAGTATCCCGCAGGAGAGTTAGAATATACATTCTGCCTATGTGAACTCTCTCGAGAGACTGAGTTTCCAGCCTTGGAATTGGCTTATCAAAAGCCAATCAGGAGCGTCGTAAGGGACTAGGCTAGACGTCAGATGCACGGGTAATGTGAATCTCCTATAGTAGTAAGGGGCTGACGTGAAAAAGATACCTGGTGTGAACCTCTGGGCTTACACCTACCAACCGATCCATCGAACTATTCAGGGATTTATATTTTTCCCCCTTGGTGCCAAATTCTGGAATTTTCCTCCTTCTGTTTTCCTCGATTTCTGCCACCTGCTTTAGTTTCGTTTATTTCCCTTGGCAAGTCAATTCCTCCGGCACTCTTTATAACTGCCCCTAATACGATTCCATTCACAGTATCAGTGTTTAGTGATTTATATATATATATATATCAATATATATATATATATATATATATATATATATATATATATATATATATATATATATATATATATATATATATATATATATATATACTATATTTATATATATATATATATATATATATATATATATATATATATATATATATATATAACCAAGGAGTAAGAAAGTTGTCGTCTTAATTTAAGATGCTAGTGATGAAGTAATTCTTCTTTACTCATATATTGGCATGGCATGGTAATCTAAAAAAAAAAATTTAGTCCCATTCAATTGTCTTACTCGGAAATTTAATACTAATAAAAAAGATAATTTTCATCTTCATTCATGCATCTCCCAGCATCAATACAAAATCGGAATGTCTCAGTTTCAAATAAAAGCACACAGCCATCATTTACTATACTCATCCACTCAGATGAAAATCTCGCAATAAAAAAGGAATGTGAATCGGTCGACGGGAAAATCAGAAAATAAACGAAAATTTTCGACGAATATATCGTGAAGCGAAAAGCAATAACGGCCCATATCCATCATATACGTAACCGGTCGAAGTGATGAAGTCATTCTGGAAAGAATTCCATGCTATCCACAACTGCTGATTTCACATTTCCAGTAGTAGGTGATACAGCATCTACTGAGAATCTTTTTATTTCTACGACACACACACACACACACACACACACACACACATATATATATATATATATATATATATATATATATATATATATATATATATATATATATATATATATATATATATGAATTTTCATCACATCACCGTGATCCATATACGTGCATTAAGCTACTAATGTCCTTTAATATCCCGTTCGCTCTACCTCGGAATTAATATATTTTCATATATGTTAACCGAACGGGGATATTTTATTGATAATATTTTCGTCCTCGTGGATTCGAACCAGCGGACAGAGGAAAATCAGGACTTCAGTGACATTACCGACTCAGCCAACAAGTGAATTGGATATTAAAGGACTTATATATATATATATATATATATATATATATATATATATATATATATATATATATATATATATGTTATATATATAAAGTATATGCTTCAGCCAGAGCCTCGGACTATTGTAGCTTGGGCTGGTGCTCTTGGTTCATTCAGATGAAGACCGAATCATGATAGTACCCGAAAAACTCCAACTTTTTTTTTTTTTTGTATGGTACTAATGGATTGCATAATTATCAGTAATAAGATGCGTCTCAGTTTAATAGAGACTTTCAATGTGATGATACGAACTGAAGATTTCGCTCTGAAAGTATGTGATCTTTATCGAGTTCTCCTTTCGCGAGTAATGATATTCGAGAACTAGTTTTTCAACATCTTGCTAAATTCTGAGAGGGTCACTAGTTCGAAGAGACAAAACTGAAGAAAGATGCTGTTATACAATGACACTTTTTTTACATGTCATGTATTCATAGACTATCTGTCATTGGATTAAATTTAAAATCAATTACTAAAAGTATCTTCACTGGGGTGGAACCTTTCCTCTATTCGATTCAAAATTTCAGACGTATAGCTTAGACATAACTTCAGTAGTTCAGACTCAACAGTAAACCGACTTTCACAGCTTACAGAGGGTAATGTCCTATCACTGTTCCGTCGTCAAGTATCAATGAATAAAGAGACCTTTCCAACGTCATATATAATAATAAAAGAAACACCAATCATTCTTAATCGATTCCTCTCGGCTGATACGAACGAAATTCCCGACCTCCACCCAAACAGAAAACCGCTATTTGTTTTGGACGCCAAAACGGGAGAGAAACCGGAACTCTTCAAATTCGTAGCGTTTCTGTCATCTATCACCATTAGGCTTATTTGGCCCCCCTCCCTCCCTCCCTACCTTTGTTATACATACATCCAATATTTGCACGCTTCAGAATTCCAATGGATCCCTTCAGAGTAAATAAGGACTGCTGGGACTTTTTTGATTTTCTTGGGGATAACAGAAATATTTTATACTTGTCATTTTTTTTTTTTTTGAGAGAGAGAGAGAGAGAGAGAGAGAGAGAGAGAGAGAGAGAAAGAAGAGAGAGAGAGAGAGAGAATGTTACCGTCTCTGTAGGATAATACTCTACTCCACTACAAACCAGAAACGAACCACACAAATTGAAGCCGGTAACAAATTAAAACCATACTCTCAATAAAGAACAACGGTATGAAGGCCGAAAAAAAACTTCAATAAAACACTACGGGAATAACCAACCTACCAAAGTAATGTCAATGAATAAAGTGATCTTCCCAAACAAAAACAAACAATGAACAACAACCACAAGAAAATAAACACCGTTTATATTTCTCCCAACATTCCTGGTAAGCTTGAAGAAAAAATATCACTTCACTCCTTCACCCACAACCCCGACTTATCGTTAGGGAAAGAAAGAAGAGGATAAGGGGGAGGGGAGGGGGTGGGGGGGCTGCTATCGTCTACATCAGTCTCTCTCCATCACACTAATGAAGAAGGAGGTGACGACGTCGCAATCTCGCTCGAGGTGATGGAGATGTCACATTAGCGATACGCCCCGTTTGATCGGATACCTCTCCTTTATCAATCAGGGCCTCTCTCTCTCTCTCTCTTATTTAAAACGACTTTCCTCTGACTTGGTGGAACCGAAGGGAATTTCACGCGCATCTCAGGCTAATTATCTCCTTTTAGCGAACGCATTTTTTGCTGTGTGTAACAGGTGTAGTATACAAGTAATAAACTCCACGCGACACATTGTGTCGTCCAGTCCGGGGCGAGGAACCCTCGCCACTGGTCCTTGGAAGACTTCTGACAAGAGTGGCCAGTTAATGATTTTCAGGTGTCTTAAATTTACAGGTTATTTAATGACAATTACAATTTTCAATATATTTTACAGTTGACCGTTTGTTAAGCACGAAAACAAAATAACTAAATGAATTACAAAGCATATAACAAATAACGGTGAAATATCTTTCTATATCTACATCATAACAGCAAGACATCGTAAACATTCCAGCTTTATCATCGTTAGTTCTTCCTTCGATATTCTAATAAGGTTCACTTCTTTCAAAGTATTTTCTTATAATAATATCTGACATACTTTGCACCTTCAACGTCAAGCTTCTATTAGCATGAATTACGAACCTGCATACATTACGCTTTCATCAATAACAATTATTTTACATAAACTTTAACGCTTACTTTCGTCAAACTATATTCGTCACACTCTTAATCTTCCGTCGAACTAAATATCATAACTTAATATATTTTCCTTGGTTATTTTTGTTTTCCTATTTGATATATATGATCATCTTTTGTTTAGTTATGATTTTACAATTCAGTTACATAGAATGTATAAAAGATTTTTGTCTTGAAGATGGAAACTGGTCTACTACGAAGAAAATTATCAGTCTTGTCGTCACAGCATCAATTAGTAGGCATTGACCATTATGGACGTACGCGGTGCCATTCTGTCCCTACTATCGTCGTTATCGCAACTGAAGCTTTATCTTTGAAACTTTTTTTAATGATCCTTAACACCTCTTTCATTCGTCTTCTTCTTCTTCTTCTCTCTCTACAAGCTGGTCCCTATTTGGGGTTGCTCTAATGGTTCCTCAAAACATTCCTCCATCTCCCTCGGTCCAGTGCATCCTCCTCGCTCAATCCCAACTCTCTCATATCTCTCTTCGCACAGTCAATCCATCGCAATTTTGTCTATCTCACTTTCTCCCACCTGGTGGTCCCATCTCCATCAACTTCCTAATCGGGTGGTCTTTCATTCATCTCTTCCTCGCCAATGATACGCAGCAATGATATCCAAATCTTCCTTCTCTCATTCACTTCCAATCGTTTTATCCGCTGTCTAATCTTTTTTGTCATTTCACTGTCTTGTAGCTACAGTGTCACGATTCAGACCGCCTAGCTATCCAGAGAGACTCACACTCCGTCACAAGGGCTGAATCAGGCAAGAGTTGGGTAATGACAGTGATCGTGATGATGATGGTGGCGACATTCCACTTTCACCACCTTTTTATCGAGCATTCCCGTCATTTGCAATACGATTGTCGACATCAATCAGATAAAAATGACGACCCAATCAACTCACGTACTGAATGTGGAGAACCAAGTTTGCATGATGCCAGATTTGACCTTGTACTGATTTTCTTCTGTTTCAGAATTTAAACCTCGGGCGCTTATAACATTTAGGGTATGTTGCCTTTCTTTGTCTCAACAAATCTCCCTTTTTACAAACTATTCAGAGGTAGACAAGTCAAGGTAGTTTTTTCACAAGAGAGCTTATGGTTCAGTCTCCCACCAAAAGACAATGATTACTTTCCCAACCTCTGACAACAATCATGACGGATTCTTTGCTATTGAATAATTTATCTTGTCATTGTTTCTACATTATCAGCCACCATGCGATGGTCGCATGCTTTTTAATTTATGTTCATAATGAAACATGTTTGCTTTTTTTCTTTGTGACTTTACTTTTAACCTCGAGCCTTTGACTATGGAACAATACCGTTAGTTTTATTGATCACAATTCCAGTGTTCACCGGATGCATCTAAGTTTAGCATCTACGTACGGAATTGAAGGATTAAAAAAAAAAAAAAAAAAAAAAAAAAAACTTCCCAGGTCAAGAGATCACAGATAACTAAATGAAAATAGAAAATATCTATTACCGAGCGAAACTGAAAAGGTGCCTGATTACTCTTTCGCTCCTTTGTTTTTGAGATAAAGCCGCGACCTACTTTCTAGACGGAGAAAAAAGTCTGAGCGTTAAACACCTGTCCATAGTTAGTTTTACACACCTGTAACATCTGACCTTTCCTTTGAATGGAGATGTGAAATGTGAGAGGATCCTCTCTCTCTCTCTCTCTCTCTCTCTCTCTCTCTCTCTCTCTCACACACACACACACACTCATAAACTGAATAAGCACGTTCATTGTGCCACAATCGTGCACATAACAGGACCATCCTATCACTACACTTAAATCGGGCCTGGACGCTGAAGGCGATGCGCGCTTCCGAACACTGTTTCACGTCTCATTGTCGCCTTTCAATATGAACGGGGCGAAGGATACTCAAACTCAAAACGTATAGTTTGGCCTTGCTTCTATAGCGTTAAAGGTTTTGCAAACTTCACGTTTGATTCCTTGTATAGACGCTCGTTACTCTTCTACAATTCACTTCACCGTCACGTCTCACCTCCTCAATCACAGGCCATTCACAAGCTTCTCCAGACATCATATGCAATGTCAAGTCCTTATATTTCTTACAGTTAGCCATATCAGTTATTCTTCTCAACGGCAACCAACCCCCCTCCCCTGCAATGTCACGTCCTTATATTTTTTGCAGCTCCCCATATCAGTTAGTCTTCTCAATCGTCCCCCGACCCACCCCCGCCCCCCTGTTAGAATAAATAGCTCGCACTCCCTTAACTTTTGCTTTCCCAACATGAACATTCCAACTATCTCCCACTCAACTTTTTCCTGCTTCTCCAATCCAAGTGCCTTAACACCTTAACCTGGAAACGATCCCTGCTACCTCAGTGATGTCCCCCCCTCCCCCAACACACAATTTCCCAGGTTCCTTCTACACTAATTTAGTCTACACAAAGTAATCTAGCTTCTAGGTTACTGAACGCACTAGTTTCAATCATATCAATGGATCCTATCATAACACACTATCCCATTCATTTATATCCAGCATTCTTTCTCGACACTACGACAGAAATCCGTCAAGAAACCCGAATACTTAATATACGTTTTTTTATTTTTTTTTTTATTCCTACGTGACTTTCTGCCTAAAGATTTGAAGAGAAGCACAATAGCGCAACACAAAAATTTAAACAGCGCCTCAGTGTCGTGGTCGGCATGGTGTTGGCCTGCCACCTAGGTGGCCGCAAGTTCGATTCTCTGGCATTCTACTGAGGGGTTAGAGATGTGTATTTCTGGTGATGGAAGTTCACTCTCGACGTGGTTCGGAAGTCACGTAAAGGCGTTGGTCCCGTTGCTGAATAACTACCGGTTCCACGCAACGTAAAAACACCATACATACAAACAAACAAACAAACAAACATTTGAATGAACACATGGCTCACTTTTCGTTGTCACATTACTGATTAGTCGAGTTGTTCAACATGGCGTCGCAGTGACTAAGGTCACCAACAACCTTCCTAAGGTACTGACTCCCATAGTCGCTTCTCATTTCTTCAATCCCCATCCTGCACAGCCAGTGTGGTTGGTGTGAGGCGCTCAGTTAATATATTGAGTCGAGTTGAATATATAATTTAGGCCATAGGCCAAGCAGTGGGACCTATAAGGTCATTTAGCGCTGAAATGGAAACACACGGTAAAAGGGTTGATAGGTGTAACAGGAGGAAGACCTCGAAGCAGTTGCACTAGGAATCAAGTGTTAGTAGAGGGTGGAAATCAATATACTGCGCACCACGCATCATTTCGATTCAAGAAACTAGGGCATAAAAACGGGAAAACATCGCTCGCTTATGAATAATCATCTGACAAATAATAATTAGCTATGAATTAGAGGCCATTTTATGCGGTGACTTACGAGTAATTACACGTCACTAATCTTCGCAAACATCCCTCTCGAGAAATGACGAGACGATTTCATAAATACTGACATGACATAAAGGCCTTCATACCGAGTCATGTCAACAGCTTCCATGATTTTTACTGCGGGAATAAATATTCGCGCCATACTGACAGGTTTTTTTTTTCCTTTTTCCTTTTTTTTTTTTTTTTTTTTTTTTTTTTTTTAAGAGAGAGATCTTGCACTTAGGAGGTGAGGAATAGCATTTCTCACGTAACTAATCCCATATTCCCAAGACGAAGCAAAGGTTTGATTTTAAAAAAAATGCAACTCTTAGATAATTAATTACATAAACTGAGACAAGAATGTGATTCATACAACTGTAATTCTTAAATGCGACTGCCTTGCAACCTTGCACATCACAAAAAAGGTAGAGAGAGAGAGACAGAGAGAGAGAGAGAGAAAGAGAGAGAGAGAGAGAGAGAAAGAAAGAGAGAGAGAGAGAGAGAGAGAGAGAGAGAGAAATAACTGACCCGAACAATCAGCTGCTGCCTCCATCTGCATGATGCTGAGTCAGAGTACTGCTTCCCCGACGCCAGAGGAGTCGGACAGCAAGAGAGAAGTAACCTCTTCACGTCACCAGTCTGTGAAATTTGATGCACCAAAAGGGTTCCTTTATTCAATTCTTTTATCAAGTCCTTGAAGTGGTCATGTGATAAAAGGAAAAAAAATGTTTTCTATGGAGGGCCATTTTTGGGTGATTTTGCCTCTTGAGTCAATGGTATTATTTACATGTGTGCGTTTTATGTTATATTTAAGATAAAAATATGTATACTAAATATACGAATATGTATACTAAATATATATGAACGAAGGAAAATGTTCTGTCTCCCTCTAAGCGCGAAATACGCCATCCTTCAGGCTTCAAAAGATCAAATTAGTACTCATCCTATTTTAACTTCATTCCAACTGGATGTAAAAAGCGTTTCCAGAATGGGCCCTTACCTGGAACACAGGGCACTGGTAGCATCTTACCTGGAAACAAAGAAAAGTTAGAACATGGAGTACTTGTGGGAGGAGGTTGGCAGAAAGAAAGTGTAAAATCTTCTCAAACAAACTATTCACCCCAAGATAAGATTCCGCGGCTCCCTCAGAAGGTTGCGAGAGCTATAAACAGGTTAATCTAATCTATGAAGTTACTTCTCAAGATCAGAACTGAGGTTTCTTGTAAAAAAATCTTTGGCAGTCATTGTTTTCATTTTCGTAAGTTGGTTCCATTCGGCCATTGAGGTTCATCCATTCACTTTTACGTACAAACCCACATATTATGTCCAAGAATCACATCTACGAAGTGAATATAGAAGAATATAGAACATGAACACCAGAGCCATTTCAGACTGACTCCCCATCCTTCCTGCACCTCCCAAAAACTCCTTATGGTTTTAAATGAATTATAATCAGCGAATCATCGAAGAATTTGAGTATTGCGTTCGATAAATATGTTTAAATTTTTTCATCAAACTTGGCTGATTATCTAAATAATATATACTGGGGGATACCTTTAATCTATGTCGTCAGACCAACGTTTCTCCAAATAAACCATGATGGGCAAATTCGATACTGACATTCAAAACATCTCTCTCTCTCTCTCTCTCTCTCTCTCACATATAATCCCGTACCGAGTTCTTATAAAATGTGGAAAAATGTTTAATGGCGACTCTATTTCTCCTAATAAATTAATCCAAAAGTGCTTACACACAATAATGACGACTATTTTGGAAAGTCAGTCACCTCTTGACTATCGAATCGAAATAAAAAAAAATTCCCCAAAATAACAGACACAACAAAACAAAAAAACGAATACCAAAGACAGATCCAATTACACGAGACATTTCAAAACGTCAATGAAAAAAATTGCAACTCATCCCGAGACCCAAAACCTCAAACAAAATATAAATGCTTTTCCTTAAAAGAAAAAAAAAAATTAAAAACCTTCTCTTGGTCAAGAATAAGGAAAATACAAAGTTACTCTTAAGCAATCCATCCGGGCTTATGGAAAAACTCGTCAGAACTCATTTTTGGAAATCAATAAAAGGTCAAGATCTTATATATATAAATAATACTACCTTTGCGATGATAGATTGAAATTCCAGTAAAAACTAAATTGATTAGCGACATCAATGGGTCAGTTCCCTTTCGCGAATCCAATAATAATAATAAAATAATAATAATAATAATAATAATAATAATAATAATAATAATAATAATAATAATAATAATAATAATAATAATAATGATATCAGAAGAAGAAACTTTCCTCTCGTTCAATATCCGCAATTCACCAAATCACTTCAGTAAAAAAAACTTAATATCTATCATCTATATATATATATATATATATATATATATATATATATATATATATATATATATATATATATATATATTCCCATATATAATAAAACCACTCCAGCGTCCAAAATCCACCAAAGAGGTAAACAATTTGTCATAACTAACTCCCGTACATTCGTGACATATGCAGACTCACTCTCGTACATGAAAGAAAAGAAAAAAGAAGAAAAAAAGCCTCTCTTCTCTCACTCTTCATTCTAAGCATCAACTCCTCCCGACGTCCCATGGAGGAAAACCTCCTCACTCCGGTGAGTAATAGCTGGGAGATGATAAAAATAACATTCCAGGAATCCTTTTGCCATTTTTGGCAAAAAGTGGAGTAAACGACAAATGGCTGACCTATCCTGACCTTAGTCAAGGTGAAGGTAAATAATATAATAAGTACATCTCGAAACTATCAAGGGTCGAAATTAATAATCAAAGGCTACGCAAAACTGGGTGTCACATGGAGCTTTTAAGATTCATTCATAAGATTCATTCATTCATTTCATGTTTATGGTTAAATTAATTTACATTCAGACCTTAACATTGAGCTTTTAAGAAGTCCTGGATAATCAGCTGATGGTCAGTACAAACATCTCCATTATTTCCTCGTCGTTTCATAAATAATCTTCCGTTTACACTTAACAGAGTTATGACCGTATAAAGTGTGCGGTAACCAAACTGACATGCAAAAAAAAGAAACAAAAAAAACACAACACGGTCATACAGAATGAAGAAAAACAGGCACACTGATTCCAAAATACCTCCTCAAAACCCGTTTGAGCGGTCTATTTTGTGAGGATTATTTATTTAATAAAACAAAAAACAAAAATCATGATAAATCGTGAATAAAAGAAGAATGTTCCTTAGTCTATGAACACCTCAAAGGGGAGCTTGAAAGGCAGAAGTCGTATTTTTGCGTCGAACTCCGACCCAATAACCATTTCCTGGCTCCTTGCAGAAACGACCGACGGAGCCTGTGGTTATGGACTTCGAGGAGAAAATACGACGTCCAGCCCGAATTCTTCGTGGGCCAAGGAATCCCGTGCGTGACCTCGAAAGAGATGACCCCTAAATCTGCCGGAAGGAAAACCTGTGTGAGTGCGTTCCAAAATACGACGGGAAAGTGATGACCTTTCCGGGAAAGAAGTGATGCTTTTCGAAAAGATGGAAATTTGCCCGAGTGTAACTTGGTTGAAATGATACGCCATTATTTTTCAATTCTCTTGGGAGAGAGAGAGAGAGAGAGAGAGAGAGAGAGAGAGAGAGAGAGAGAGAGAGAATAAAATTGCCAGAATACATAACAGACAATAGCATAAAAGCCTTGAAGAGAAAACCGCCACCATAAACATCCCATTAGTTCCTCAGGTGTCAAAAGGAGAAAGGTGTTTTTCCCGGTGTCCTGCGCATCGCTTCTCTCTACTATGTGGAGAAAGATAAGAAGAAACCACATGCAGGGAGCTCACAGAAGGCAAACTGCGTCTGACAAGATGGAAAGCAGAAAGAGACGGGAGGGAGACAAAGGCAGACGACGCAAGAGAAAAAAGAAGACGAGTATAATAATGCTTTTATTTTCACATTTTAGGTTACAGTGGGAACTAAGTTTCTTAATTAAATGAAATACTTCACCAAATGATTCCAAACAAAACTCTAAGTTTTAAAGCGTTGTTCTCTGGGGAGAGATGGTCACCGAAAAACAACACCATAGAGTGCCTTAAAAAAACTATTATTGAAACTACGTACAAATTTACTATCAGCAATCATTTACTAACCCGATTCAATAGCTTGATACTTACAGGTAGATTGTTCCCATTTACTGGGGCCCTAACTGACAAAAGCCTTAGCTGCTATTTCCGTCCTACTTCTGAGGATATGCAAATGATTTGATTAACTTGTTTGACGCAGAGAGTTTACCTATGAAATATTACATGTCCATGGCCAAGCAACTTTTAAATCTTCCTAGAAGGTAAAATTAGTAAGCAGCATCGACTTTCCTCGCTCTTTTCAGTCAAAGGCTCAAACAATTCTTGTATCTATTGAATATGAATATAGTGTGTAGGCCAAAGGCCAAGTACTGGGACCTATGAGGTCATTCAGCGCTAAAATGGAAATTTGAAAGGCGTAACGAGGAAAACCTCAAAGCAGTTGCGCTATGAATCAATTGTTAGGAGAGGGCGGAAAGTAAGACGGAAGAAAGAAAATATGAAAGGAGGTACAGTAAAAGGAACGAAAGGGATTGCAGAGAGGGGCCGAAGGCACGCTGCAAAGAACCTTAAGTAATGCCTACAGTGCACCACATGAGGTGCATTGACGGCATTAGCCCCCCTACGGCCCTTGTTTTTATTGACCTCGATGTCCCGTCACCTCTCGAGTGCTGACCCACAGATATCATGAAAGGACTCCACAGAGAGAAGGGAAAAGCAGCTTGACTCTCCATAATGGGAACTTGAGTCTGGCTTAAGCCACCTGGCGGAGGAGTGGCAGGTTCAGGACAGCGGTGGGAAAGATGGGATTTCACACTTCTTCTCTGCTTCTCTCACCTTCCGCTTATTATTTCTCCTCTCTCATTTTCTTCTTCATTCTCGGTTACGTCCTTGTTACGTTACAAGGATCTCGTTTGAGTCCTGTAATTTTCATGTTACTTGAGAGAGAGAGAGAGAGAGAGAGAGAGAGAGAGAGAGAGAGAGAGAGAGAGAGAGAGACTCATAATATATCCCCAATACAAAGTTTTCCTGTTTACACTCACTTCTTAATGTCGAATTTCCTCATTAAGAAGTAGCTAGAACTGCTTGTTCATCACATAACATCCTTTGTTCATAAAATCTTGATTAAACTTAAGAAAAATAAAATAAGAAAAATAAAATAAATACATGAATAAATCGATCACATGATGCGCTCCGTGGCACTTCTATCCTTCATACCTGTCGATAAGCACACCTGAGGATCCAGCACTAATTAACTACTGTGGTTTCAAATCTGGAGGTTCGGTTGGTATCTTAAAAATGCCCTGGTGTGTTGGCCTAGTGAAAATATAAAATGGTTGTGACGGGACCTTCTACCTCTGAACTTCCATCTGCACAGGATGAAGACAAAATTCACTTCAAAGACAAACCCGCTTTTGCAGGGAAATTCCCCTAAAAGGGGGAAATCCGCTGATGGGGGAACTTATCCGAAAGGTGACACTCGTACCTAGTAGAATAAGCGATACCCACAGAAGACTCATCTTCAGGTCTTGTAAATAAGACCTGCCTTAAATTTACTTATTGAGTTGTTAATTTTTTTTTCTAATGACTGATTTCTTTCTGTATTGAGCATTACCTTGTTACTCCTTTCAAATGAACACTATATTCGTTGGAAGGTTGAATTCTAAGGCAATGGCCGCTTTGGTGGCCACGTTCCATATGTGTAAGGTTCATCCTCTGAATAAAAAGAATAATTATGCAAGAATGATATACATAGGGAACCAGACTGAAGAATACAACTACAATTTGCATTTATTTTAACGTTGAGAGGTTAAGTATACATATTTTAGTTTAACCAGACCACTGAGCTGATTAACAGCTCTCCAAGGGCTGGCCCAAAGGCTTAGATATTTTGACGTGGCTAGGAACTAATTGGTTACTTAGCAACAGGACCTACAGCTTATTGTGGGATTCGAACCACATCGAGAAATTACAATTTCTATCATCAGAAATAAATTCTTCTGGTTTCACGTTCGCAGAGCGGGTAATCAAACCCGGACCATGAGATCGGTAGTCGAGCACGTAACCGACTCATCTTAAGAACCCTGCTGGATATCTGTACGAAGAGAGCCCCTTTCACCACCCACCGAGGACAGATGTACCGCCAAAAGGACGGCGTAGCGATGGGGTCCCCCTTAGGAGTCCTCTTCGCTAACTTCTACATGGGAGAAGTGGAAGAAAGGGTCTTCTCGCAACACAGATGTCCCCGCACAGACGGACGCTATATCGATGACATCTTCGTGCAAGCCGACTGCGAGGATGAGGTAGAAGCCCTTCGGCAGCAGTTCCTGCAGCACAGCGCACTCAACTTCACTGTCGAGTACAGCAGCAACGATCGGCTCCCCTTCCTCGACGTCCTTGTCACGGAGACGAATCAGAAGTTGGCGACTACAGTTTACACCAAAGCTACGAACCTTAGACTTTGTCTGAATGGTGATAGAGAGTGTCCTGCGCGGTTCAAGACCACCACCGTCAGGGCCTTCGTCAGGAGGGCCCTCTCGCACTGTTCGACGTGGCAGGACACACACCTCGAACTCGACCGAGCATCCCAGATGCTAATTAACAATGGGTACTCGAATTAAACTCGTAACCGAGAAACTCGAGCCGCCCTTGACAAGTGGTACATACGACGGAGGAAGAGAGAAGGAACATTCCGCCCCCGGAGGATATCAAACTTTCTATAAAAGCCTTCATGCACCACCAATACAAGGAGGAAGAAGCAGCCATGAAGAAAATAATAGAGGAACACGTCCGCCCCATGGAGGAAGGAAAGAGAGTGTCCCTCATTATTTACTACAAGAATCGGCGTACGAAGGACCTCCTGATGAAGAACAACCCTCCCCGCCGGTAGGAGACCCCCAGAAGCAAGTCCAACGTCGTCTACCGATACGTATGCCCCGCCCAAGGATGCCCTGGGATTTACATCGGCATGACGACGATGCGCCTGTCAAAAAGGATTTCCTGCCACGCCCAGGAGGGCGCCATTAGGCAGCACGCCCTTGTAGTACACCACAGAAACATCACGAGAGACGACATCGTCAGGAATATTAAGATCATCGGGAGAGCACCTGACCCACGACGTCTGCGTCTCCTAGAAGCGCTGCTCATCCTCGAGGAAAAGCCTTCCCTTAATACCACCCAAGAAGCGTTCCTGATACCGATGTGTGTGAGGAGGACCACACCCCTCCCCCCCAACGAAAGTACCAGCGCGCATGAAACGAACACCGGACATGAGAATAATACCAGGGGTGACGTCACTCAGGTAGAAGCCAATCAAGAGGCTCCCGGTGATACCCCCCACCTGAGAAGGTCTGCAAGACTCTTCAACGCCCGCAGTATGAGTCACCTTCCCAGAAACCAATGAAAACCCGACCTGCCGGAGAGGTGCTCTGACCGAACTCAAGAGCTCGCAACACCACGATAAAAGAGCCAGCTTAATCTTAAACAAAAACAACACTGGAATTCAGTCCCTCAGCAGTTATCGCTTGATAATGTCCTGTCGATCAGGAGGAAACGTCGCGTTAGAGAGAGAGAGAGAGAGAGAGAGAGAGAGAGAGAGAGAGAGAGAGAGAGAGAGAGAGAGAGAGAGAGAGATAATTGTATAAGTAATAAAGCAAATGACTCAACCGAATTTTACCATGCCCTTTGGTGCGTTGCTCGCCAGTCTAAGCAACAACGAGAAAGCCGTCATCAGAAAGATAGAGAAGACTCTTTACAAGATTAATAGTGCTGAAGCAGCAGTCATTTTTAACAAAACATGTCTACGAGAGGGTCTCCTTCCGAAATAATAATATAATAATAATAATAATAATAATAATAATAATAATAATAATAATAATATAATATACAATTCACACCAAAAGCAGCAACAGTCAAAAAAGGATTTGCTCTCTTTTTAGAAAACGTGGCAACGCTGTTAACTGATTTCTCGTGATATTTCTTGAATTTTACAATTCACAGTTTAAAAACAAACACCGGGTCTGTGGAAGTACTGGCTTGAGTAAGATAACTTTTTGTATACATTTTGTTCCAGTCCAATTTTCTATTCATGTGCTGCGTTTTGTATTAGGTTAAAATTTAAAAAATAAATAAACAAAATAGAAAAAATTTTAAAAATGAATTGGAAATTTATTTAAAAATCTTTTTTATTGGAAAGCATGAGTGTCAATGAAAGTAATGGGGAACAAAATCAGTGAATAAAATCATAGTTATATTTGGCCGACTTTACCAATTGAAAGAAGTAATAATGACGTTTTTTACATCTTCAGAAGGGTTCGCCATCAACTTGATAAAATCCACCGATTTAGAGTTAGCAAAAAAAAAAAAAACAAAAAAAAAAAAAAAAAAACAACTTTTATTTTGACTTGTTTTTCCTAAATCATACATTAAATTACATTCAAAACTAAGCAATAAATCAATGCAGGAACAAGAGCGTTCAAGCAAAGGCAGCTTTGTCTGTATCAAAACACTACAGGAAAGACCATTCTTCTTTACATTGAATCAGACCCAATTTTTTATAAATATATATTCAGTCTATCATGATTTTACCGAAGGTGAGCAATACGAATCACAGGATAATGACGTTACAAAATACTCCATTTTAAAGACTATCAGTCATACTCCCTCCCTCCCCCCCTCTCTCTCTCTCTCTCTCTTATCTTGAAGAATTTGGACTCCTAATTTTTCCATCAGACCAAAAATCGTTAGCGATCACCGATAACAGCCCTTATTTGATATGGAAATAAGGCAACAAATCCGACGCAAGAAAGAAGCCGGGAGGAAAATGGCCCTTCAGCATCCGTGCTATAAAGGTGAAATCACACTGAACCCCCCCCCCCCCCCTGTCCACAAACAAAAACAAAACTATCCGAATTTCATCCTAATTTGGCGAACCGGAATCGATTGTGCGACGACAGTTTTTGGGCTATGGGTGGGGCGGATCCCTATCAGGGCCTCCAAGCCCCCCAACCCCCCCCACTGACCCCTAGGTCCAATTGCCCACCCACCCTTGCAACTCCCTTTCAGGGGAGGAGATGTGGACGACGTGTCAGGTTTACAGTCCACTGCGTCTTGTCTGACGTAAAATGAAGGTCGCTGGAAGATCTGTAAGCGACCAGATTCGTGTATAGGTCAGTGTGAAAGTTACTATTTCTCTCTCTCTCTCTCATATACTATATATATATATATATATATATATATATATATATATATATATATATATATATATATATCAAACTGATTTGAAGTTTTTTATCTCACCTGATGGTG
>NC_087215.1:8921669-8938324 GCF_015104395.2 Macrobrachium nipponense | reverse complement strand
CTTGGCCTTTGGCCTAAATACTATATTCATATTTAACAAATACAAGAATTGTTTGAACCTTTGAATGAAAAGGGTGAGGAAAGTCGATGCTGCTTACTATTTTTACCTTCTAAGAAGATTTAAAAGTTGCTTGGCCAGGGTCATATAATATTTTCATAGGTAAACCCTCTGCGTCAAACAAATTAATCAGATAATTTGCATATCCTCAGAAGTAGGACTGAAATAGCAGCTTATGGTTTAGTTATCTTTCTCCACAAAATAGAGAGAAGCGATGCGCAGGACACCGGGGAAAACACCTTTTCTCCTTTTGGCACCTGAGGAGCTAATGGGATGTTTATGGTGGCGGTTTATCTCTTAAAGGTCTTTTATGCTTTTTCCCGTCATATTTTTCTGGCAGTTTTTTACTCTCTCTCTCTCTCTCTCTCATATTTTCTGGCATTTTTATTCTATTCTCTCTCTCTCTCTCTCTCTCTCTCTCTCTCGTCTCTCTCTCTCATCCTCTCTCTCTCTCTCTCTCTCTCAATATTTTCTGGCATTTTTATTTCTCTCTCTCTCTTCTCTCTCTCTCTCTCTCTCTCTCTCTCTCTCTCTCTCTCTCTCTCTCTCTCTCTCAAGAGTTTTTAGTTTTAAAAAAAAATGGCGTATCATTGCAACCAAGTCACACTCAGACTACCTTTGCCATCTTTTCGAAAGCATTTTCCTCCCTTTCCTGGAAATGGTCATCATTTTCCTGTCGTATTTTGACACGCACACTCACACATGTTTTCCTTTCGGCAGATTTGGGGGTCATCTTTTTCGGGGTCACGCATGGGACTCCTTGGCCCTCGAAGAATTCGGGCTGGACGTCGTATTTTCTCCTCGAAGTCCATAACCACAGGCTCGGTCGGTCGTTTCTGCAAGGAGCCAGGAAATGGTTATTGGGTCGGAGTTCGACGCAAAAATACGACTTTTGCCTTTCAAGTTCCCCTTTGAGGTGTTCATAGACTAAGGGACATTATTTTTTATTCACGATTTATCATCATTTAAAAATTTTTTTATATTTTATTTTATAAAATAGATTAACCTCACAAAATAGACCACTCAAACGGGTTTTGAGGCGGTATTTTGGAATCAGCGTGCCTGTTTTTCTTTCTGTATGACTGTGTGTGTGTGTGTGTTTGCATGTCAGTTTGGTTACCGCACACTTTGTGTTGACGTAAGATTATTCATGAAACAACGAGAAAATAAGAGGTGTTAGTATCGACCATCAACTGATTATCCTGGACATCTTAAAAGCTCAGTGTTAAGATCTGAATGTAAATTAAGTTTAACCATAAACATGTAATGAATGAATGAATCTTATGAATGAATCTTAAAAGCTCAATGTGACACACAGTTGTCGTAGCCTTTGATTATATTTCGACCCAAAGATAGTTTCGAGATGTACTCATTATAGAAGATTTACCTTCACCTTGACTGTTGTCAGGATAGGTCACCATTTGTCGTTTATTCCACTTGATGCCAAAAAACGACAAAATTTTGGCAGCTGTAATCCAGCGGATTGTGTCCAATCTTCCAGTCGGAATTCCAGCAGGGCAAAAGGATTCCTGGAATGTTATTTTTATCATCTCCCCAGCTATGGCAATTCGTTACCACTAGGTCTTTGGTGGATTTTGCACGCTGGATGGGTTCTTTATATATGAATATAAATATATACATATATAATATATATATATATATATATATATATATATATATATATATACATACATATTTTTTTACTGAAGTGGATTTGGTGAATTGTGGATATTAAACGAGACTGATGTTACTTCTGATATTATTATTATTATTTTTTTTTTATGAATTTCCTATTTGGATTCGCGAGAGGGAATTGACCTGTTGATGTCGTTAATCACATTAGTTTTTTACTAGCATTTCAGTCTTTATGATAGCAAGGGTAGTATTATTTATGTATATAAGATCTTCATCGTTTATTGATATAATTCTCAGATACCGAATTTATAGTCTTTAGTTTGTTTTGAGGCGTCAATACTTACGCTGTTTAGGTTGTCTTTTGTAATCATAACTTTGCCCTTTCCAAAAATAGGTTTTAACGAGTTTTTCCATAAGCCCGGATGGATTGCTTATGACTGACTTTGTATTTTCCTTGACCAAAAGAAGGTTTTAATGTTTTTTTTTTTCTTTTTTTTTTTTTTCTTTTTTTAGAAAAACATTTAAGTTTTGTTTGAGGTTATGGGTCTCGGGATGACTTGCAGTTTTTTTCATTAACGTTTTTAAATGTCTCGTGTCATTTGATCTGTCTTTGGTATTCGTTTTTGTTTTGCTGTGTGTTATTTTGGGGATTTGTTTTTTTATTTCCATTTGATAGTCAGTCAGAGAGTGACCTTCCAAAATAGTCGCCATTATTGTGTGTAAGCCCTTTTGGATTAATTATAAGGAGAAATGGAATCGCTATTAAACATTTTTGCATATTCTGTAAGAATTCGATGTGGGACTCTACATATCTGTGTGTATGAGAGAGAGAGAGAGAGAGAGAGAGAGAGAGAGAGGAGAGCGAGGTTATGAAGGTCAGTATCGATTTTGCCCATCATAGTTTATTTGGAGAGACGTTGGGCTGACAACATAGATAAAGATATCCCCTGTTTATAAATTTAAATAACCATCCAAATTTTGATGAAACAATGTAAGCATATTTATCAAATGCAATACGCCAAGTTCCAACTTCGATGATTCGCTGACTATAATTCTTTTAAAACCATTAAGATTTTTTGGGGGTAACTGCAGGAATGATGGGGAATCAGGTTGAAATGGCTATGGTGTTCATGTTCTATATTCTTCTATATTCACTTCGTAAATGTGATTCTTGGACATAAAATGTGGGTTTGTACGTAAAAGTGAATGGATGAACCTCAATGGCCGAATGGAACCAACTTACGAAAATGAAAAGGACGACTGTCAAAGATTTTTTTACAAGAAACATCTGTTGTGATCTTGAGAAGTAACTTCATAGATTAGATTAACCTGTGTATAGTTCTTCCAACCTTCTGAGGGAGCCGCGGAATCTTATCTTGGGGTGGATAGTTTGTTTGAGAAGATTCACACTCTTTCTGCCAACCTCCGCCCACAAGCACTCCAATGTTCTCACACTTTTTTTTGTTTCCAGGTAAGATGCTACCAGTGCCCTGTGTTCCAGGTAAGGGCCCATTCTGGAAACGCTTTTTACATCCAGTTGGAATGAAGTTAAAATCGGATGAGTACTAATTTGATCTTTGAAGCCTGAAGGATGGCGTATTTCGCGCTTAGAGGGAGACAGAACATTTTCCTTCGTATCATATTCGTATATTTAGTATACATATTTTTATCTTAAATATAACATAAAACGCACACATGTAAATAATACCATTGACTCAAGAGGCAAAATACACCCAAAAGTCCTCTCCATAGAAAACATTTTTTTTCCTTTTTATCACATGACTTTGAGAAAAGAATTGAATAAAGAAACCCTTTTGGTGCATCAAATTTCACAGACTGGTGACGTGAAGAGGTTCTTTCTCTCGCTCTCGGCAATTGTCCATGTGGCCACTGGACAGTTATTCTCTCTCTCTCTCTCTCTCTCTCTCTCTCTCCTCTCTCTCTCTCTCTCTCTCTCTCTCTCTCTACCTTTTTTGCAATGTGCAAGGTTGCAAGGCAGTCGCATTTAAGAATTACAGTTGTATAAATCACATTCTTGTCTCAGTTTATGTAATTAATTATCTAAGAGTAACATTTTTTAAAATCAAACCTTTGCTTCGTCTTGGGAATATGGGATTAGTTACGTGAGAAATGCTATTCCTCACCTCCTAAGTGCAAGATCTCTAAAAAAAAAGAAAAAAAAAAGAAAGGAAAAAGAAAAAAAAAACTAGTCAGTATGGCGCGAATATTTATTCCCGCAGTAAAAATCATGGAAGCTGTTGACATGACTCGGTATGAAGGCCTTTATGTCATGTCAGTATTTATGAAATCGCCTCGTCATTTCTCTCGAGAGAAGGATGTTTGCGAAGATTAGTGACGTGTAATTATTCGTAAGTCACCACTGTTTGTTTGTCCGCATTGATCATTGCAGTTGCTCAAACGTAATCACTATTTGTCCGCATTAAATGGCCTCTAATTCAGAGCTAATTATTATTTGTCAGATGATTATTCATAAGCGAGCGATTTTTTCCCGTTTTTATGCCCTAGTTTCTTGAATCGAAATTATGCGTGGTGCGCAATATATTGATTTCCACCCTCTACTAACACTTGATTCATAGTGCAACTGCTTCGAGGTCTTCCTCCTGTTACACCTATCAACCCTTTTACCGTGAGTTTCCATTTCAACACTAAATGACCTTATAGGTCCCACTGCTTGACCTATGGCCTAAATTATATATTCAACTCGACTCAATATATCAATTGAGCGCCTCACACCAACCACACTGGCTGTGCAGGATGAGGATTGAAGTAATGAGAAGCGAGTGGGGGAGTCAGTACCTTAAAAAGGTTGTTGGTGACCTTAGTCACTGCGACGCCATGTTGAACAACTCGACCAATCAGTAATGTGACAACGAAAAGTGAGCCATGTGTTCATTTAACTGTTTGTTTGTTTGTTTGTTTGTTTGTTTGTATGTATGGTGTTTTTACGTTGCGTGGAACCGGTGGTTATTCAGCAACGGGACCAACGCCTTTACGTGACTTCCGAACCACGTCGAGAGTGAACTTCCATCACCAGAAATACACATCTCTAACCCCTCAGTGGAATGCCAGAGAATCGAACTAGCGGCCACCTAGGTGGCAGGCCAACACCATACCGACCACGACACTGAGGCGCTGTTTAAATGTTTGTGTTGCGCCATTGTGCTTCTCTTCAAATCTTTCGGCAGAAAGTCACGTAGGAATAAAAAAAAAAAAACGTATACTAAGTATTCGGGTTTCTTGACGGATTTCTGTCGTAGGGTCGAGAAGAGAATGCTGGATATAAATGAATGGAATAGTGTGTTATGATAGGATCCATTGATATGATTGAAACTAGTGCGTTCAGTAACATGAAATAATATCTCATAGAAGCTAGATTACTTTGTGTAGACTTAAATTAGTGTAGAAGGAACCTGGGAAATTGTGTGTTGGGGGGAGGGGGGGACATCACTGAGGTAGCAGGGATCGTCTCTAGGTTAAGGTGTTAGAGTACTTGGAATGGAGAACAAGAAAAAAAGTTGAGTGGGAAATAGTTGGAATGTTCATGTTGGGAAAGCAAAAGTTAAGGGGAGTGCAGAGCTATTTATTCTAACAGGGGGCGGGGGGGGTGGGGGACGGTGAGAAGACTAACTGCAGAAAATATAAGGACGTGACATTGCAGGGGAGGGTGTGGCGGGCGTTGAGAAGAATAACTGTAAGAAATATAAGGACTTGACATTGCTATGATGAGTCTGGAGAAGCTTGTGAATGGTCTGTGATTGAGGAGGTGAAGTGAATTGTAGAAGAGTAACGAGCGTCTATACAAGGAATCAAACGTGAAGTTTGCAAAAACCTTTAACGCCATAGAAGCAAACAGCCAACTATACGTTTTGAGTTTGAGTATCCTCAACTCCGTTCATACTGAAAGGCGACAGTGAGACGTGAAACTGTGTTCTGAAGCGTGCATCGCCTTCAGCGTCCAGGTCCGATTTGAGTGTAGTGATAGGATGGTCCTGTTATGTGCACGATTGTGGCACAATAAACGTGCTTATTCAGTTTATGAGTGTGTGTGTAAGAGAGAGAGAGAGAGAGAGAGAGAGAGAGGATCCTCAAAACGTTTCACATCTCCATTCAAAGGAAAGGTCAGATGTTACAGGTGTGTAAAACTAACTTTGGACAGGTGTTAACGCTCAGACTTTTTTCTTCGTCTAGAAAGTAGGTCACGGCTTCATCTCACAAACAAAGGAACGAAAGAGTAATCAGGCACCTTTTCAGTTTCGCTCGGTAATAGATATTTTCTATTTTCATTTAGTTATCTGTGATCTCTCGACCTGGGAAGTTTTTTTTTTTTTTTTTTTTTTTTTTTTTTTTTTTTTTTTTTTTTTTTTTAATTCCGTACGTAGATGCTAAACTTCGATGCATCCGGTGAACACTGGAATTGTGATCAATAAAAAATAAGGGTATGTTCCATAGTCAAAGGCTCGAGGTTAAAAGTAAAGTCACAAAGAAGAAAAAAACAAACATGTTTCATTATGCATAAATTAAAAAGCATGCGACCATCGCATGGTGGCTGATGATGTAGAAACGATGACAAGATAAGTTATTCAATAGCAAAGAATCCGTCATGATTGTTGTCAGAGGTTGGGAAAGTAATCATTGTCTTTTGGTCAGAGACTGAACCATAAGCTCTCTTGTGAAAAAAATACCTTGACTTGTCTACCTCTGAATAGTTTGTAAAAAGGGAGATTTGTTGAGACAAAGAAAGGCAACATACTGTAAATGTTATAAGCGCCCGAGGTTTAAATTCTGAAACAGAAGAAAATCATTAAAAGATCAAATCTGGCATCATGCAAACTTGGTTCTCTACATTCAGTACGTGAGTTGATTGGCTCATTTCTATCTGATTGATGTCGACAATCGTATTGCAAATGACGGGAAGGCTCGATAAAAAGGTGGAGACAGTGGAATGTCGCCACCATCATCATCACAATCGCTGTCATTACCCAAGTCTTGCCTGATTCAGCCCTTGTGACGGAGTGCGAGTTTCTGTGGATAGGTAGGCGGTCTGAATCGTGACGCTGTAGCTACAAGACAATGAAATGACAAAAAAGATTAGACAGCGGATAAAACGATTGAAAGTGAATGAGAGAAGGAAGATTTGGATATCATTGCTGCGTATCATTGGCGAGGAAGAGATGAATGAAAGACCACCCGATAAGGAAGATGATGGAGATGGGACTACCAGGTGGAGGAAGGTGTATAAGACCAAAATTGCGATGGATTGACTGTGGGATGAGAGATATGAGGGAGGGATTGGGATTGAGAGGAGGATGCACTGGACCGAGGGAGATGGAGGAATGTTTTGAAGAACCATTGCAGCTGCCCCAAATAGGGACAAGGTTGTAGAGAAAGAAGAAGAATAAGAAGAAGAATGAAAGAGGTGTTAAGGATCATTAAAAAGGTTCCAAGATAAACTTCAGTTGCGATAACGACGGTAGTAGGGACCGAATGGCACCGCATACGTCCATAATGGTAATGCCTGCTAATTGATGCTGTGACGACAAGACTGATCATTTTCTTCGTAGTAGAATAGTTCCCATATTGAAGACGGAAGTCTTTCATATATCCTGTGTAACGGAATTGTAAAATCATAACTAAACAAAAGGTGATATTATATATCAAATAGAAACAAAAATAACCAAGAAAAATATATAAAGTTATGATATTTAGTTCGATGGAAGATTAAAAGTGTGACGAACATAGTTTGACGAAACAATGTGTTAATGTTTATGTTAATTAATATTGATGAAATCGTAATATGTATTCAGGTTCGTAATTCATGCTAATGGAAGCTTGACATTAAAGGCGCTGAGTATGTCAGATATTATCATAAGAAAATACTTTGAAGGAAGTGAATCTTATTAGAATATCGAAGGAAGAACTAACGATGATAAAGCTGGAATGTTTACGATGTCTTGCTGTTATGATGTAGATATAGAAAGATATTTCACCGTATTTAGTTATTTGTGCTTTGTCAATTCATTTTGTTATTTTGTTACCTGTCAATTTAAGACATCTGTAAATCATTAAGTGGCCACTCTTGTCAGAAGTCTTCCAAGGGCCAGTGGCGAGGGTTCCTCGCCCCGGACTGGACGACACCATGTGTCGCGTGGAGTTTAATTACTTGTATACTTACACCTGTTATACACAGCAAAAATACGTTCCGCTAAAAGGAGATAATTAGCCTGAGATGTGCATGAAATTCCTTTCGGTTCCGCCAAGTCGGAGTATTACATTAACGTAGTTTTTGTTTTTATTTATCAAGTTTAAATCAGCCTTGTTTCCTTTTAAGTTTCTTTTGCTTAAGCAGCCAAATGCTTGTTAGTTAATGTAAGAGTTTTTGTTATTGAGCGCCTCCTCCTCCTCCCTTGGTTTTATTTCTGTGAACTATCGTTCTAACGATTGTTTTGTGATTTGTTTTTGAGTTACGGTGGATGGTTCGTACCTGTACTGTGAACGTTGATGGTCTGCCCGCGGAAGTTCGGGCTTTGGAACGCTCCTTGTCAGACCATCCCCTTGCAGCTGCTTTTGTGGATTATTGGAGGACGACCTTTTGGCAGTTTATTTTGGAAACGGCGCTGTTGGAATCTTTCCTCACGACCGTTCGTAGGTGCCTTAGTCACCTGCGACTCTGGTGCTGTAGATCACGGCTCTTCGTTCACTTGCGACCATAGTGTCCGCTTTACGGGGTTCCGCAGAAGCGTAAGCTATTTGCGACTTCTCGTATTACCCCTTATTATTCCCGTCGGAGGAGCCCACGGGATATTGGTACCGTCGCTGGATCCCGGTACTGATTACGGATTCACCTGCCACTTCTGCCTTCGTCCTTCTGCATTTCTTCGGGGATGTGTGTGAGCGCTAGCTCGTGAGGAGAAACGTAGGGAGGCAATCGCCAGGTAAGACAGTATAGCTGTTGTTTCCTTCGAGGAGCCTTATACCCCTGTTGTCCTGGCGATCGTGTTCATCCCTTTGGTAGCAGTTTTGTGCTCGCTATGGACTCCTAGTTCGGCACGACATCCCTGACGTAAGGATTATTAGAACTGTCAGTGTACGTGCAGTACATATATTATATACATATACGTATACATTGTCATAGATTTTACTTGTGTATATTATAATTTTATTGTTGCCCTTATTACTTATTGGTGGATAATATTCTATATCTTTAGTTGTATGGCTAGGTAGGTAAATTTAAAGGTTTTTCCTTGTTTTTGATATCTTCCACTTCCTTCAGCCTTTTGTTATTTAGGATAGTTTTGGCCGGCATTATTTTGGATCCTCACTGATTTATGAAATATTTATTCTACTCTGCATTTCGGTTAGGGTTTATTTAGAATGTTTAGCTGTAGGTGCCTTGTGGCTCGTTGAGGACCTGGTATTTAGTCCTCTTGCTTTAAGCTGTTTTGCTGTATGTATTTTACTTAAACCCGCAAGGCTGATTTAAGTTGTTTATTTCTGTTTTGTAATAAATACTGTTAAGTTTTTCTGGAGTGTTTTTGTGCCTGCTTTCCTTTGAACATTGTGGGTTGCATTTACTGTCTACGATCCTAGCAAAATAAAGTACCTAAGAACCTGTACTAGAATCCCAGAGGTTTGTAACACGGAGGAAAGTCGTTTTAAATAAGAGAGAGAGAGAGAGAGAGGCCCTGATTGATAAAGGAGAGTTTATCCGATCAAAAAGGACGCATCGCTAATGTGACATCTCCATCACCTCGAGCGAGATTGCGACGTTGTCATCCTTCCTTCTTCCTCATTAGTGTGATGGAGAGAGATGATGGAGACGACGGAAACCATCCTCCCCCACCCCCGCCCCCGCTCCATCCCTCTTCTTTCTATCCCTAAAGATAAGTCGGGGTTATGGGTGAAGGAGTGAAGTAATATTTTTTCTTCAAGATTACCAGGAATATTAAGAGAAATATAAACGATGTTTATTTCCTTGTGTTTGTTGGTGGTTCATTGTTTGTTTTTGTTTGGGATGATCACTTTATTCGTTTATATTTCTTTGGTGCGCCGATTATTCCCGTGGTGTTTTATTGAATTTTTTTTAAGGCCTGCATACCGTTGTTCTTTATTGGGAGAATTTTTTTAATTTGTTACCAGCTTCAATTTGTGTGGTTCGTTTCTGGTTTGTAGTGGAGTAGAATATTATCCTACAGATACAAGCAACATATTCTCTCTCTCTCTCTCTCTCTCTCTCTCTCTCTCTCTCTCTCTCTCTCTCTCTCTCTCTCTCTCAAAAGGGACAAATATAAAATATTTCTGTTATCCCCAAGAAAAACGAAAAAGCCCCAGCAGTCCTTATTTACTCTGAAGGGATCCATGGGAATTCTAAATCGTCCAAATATTGGATGTATGTATAATAGAGGTAAGGAGGGAGGGGGGAGGGGGGCCAAATAAGCCTAATGGTGATAAATGACAGAAACGCTGCGAATTTGACGAGTTCCGGTTTCTCTCCCATTTGGGAATCCAAAACAAATAGCGGTTTTCTGTTTGGGTGGAGGTCGGGAATTTCGTTCGTATCACCCGAGACGAATCGATTAAGAGTGATTGGTGTTTCTTTTATTATTATATATGACGTTGGAAAGGTTTCTTTATTCACTGATACTTGACGACGGAACAGTGATAGGACATTACACTCTCTGTAAGCTGTGAAAGTCCGTTTACTGTTGAGTCTGAACTACTGAAGTTATGTCTCAGCTATACTTCTGAAATTTTGAATCGAATGTGGAAGAAAGGTTCCATTACAGTGAAAATACTTTTAGTATTTGATTTTAGATTTAATCCAATAACAGATAGGCTATGAATACATGACATGTAGAAAAGTGCCAGCGTATAGCAGCATCTTTCTTCAGTTTTGTCTTTTCGAACTAGTGACCCTCTCAGAATTTAGTAAGATGTTGAAAAACTACTTCTCGGATATCATTACTCGCGAAAGGAGAACTAGATAAAGATCACATACTTTCAGAGCGAAACCTTCAGTTCGTATCATCACATTGAAAGTCTATATTACACTGAGACGCATCTTATTACTGGATTATTATAGCAATCCATTAGTACCATACAAAAAAAAAAAGTTGTAGTTTTTCGGGTACTAATCATGATTCGGTCTTCACTGAATGAACCAATTTGCGTAGCCAAGAGCACCAGCCCAAGCTACAATAGTCGAGGCTCTGGCTGAAGCATATACTATATATATATATAAATTATATATATATATATATATAGATATATATTATATATATATATATATATATATATATATATATATATGCGCATTAAGCTACAAAAGTCCTTTAAATACACAATTCACTTGTTGGCTGACTCGGTAATGTCACTGAAGTCCTGATTTCTCCTCTGTCCGCTGGTTCGAATCCACGAGAGGACGAAAATATTATCAAATAAAATATCCCCGTTCGGTTAACATAAATGAAAATATATTAATTCCGAGGTAGAGCGAACGGGATATTAAAGTAGCTTAATGCATGTATATGGATCACGGTGATGTGATGAAAATTCATATAATATATATTATATATAAAAGATATATATCTACTATATATATATATAGATAATATATATATATATAATATATATATTTGTTCTATTATCTTGTATTGGGTATAATACTTATTTATTATGCTACTCTATATATATCTATCTATATATATATATATATATATATATATATATATATATATTCATGTGTATATAATATCTGTAGGTGTATATACATATATATAATTATATATATATATATATATATATATATATATATATATATATGTGTGTGTGTGTGTGTGTGTGTGTGTGTGTGTGTCGTAGAAATAAAAAGATTCTCAGTAGATGCCATATAACCAACTACTAGAAATGTGAAATCAGCAGCTGTGGATAGCATGGAATTCTTTCCAGAATGACTTCATCACTTCGACCGGTTACGTATATGATGGATATGGGCCGTTATTGCTTTTCGCTTCACGAAATATTCGTCGAAAACTTTTCGTTTATTTTCTGATTTTCCCGTCGACCGATTCGCATTCCTTTTTTATTGCGAGATTTTCATCGGAGTGGATGATTATAGTAAATGATGGCTGTGTACTTTTATTTGAAACTGAGGACATTCCGATTTTGTATTGATGCTGGAGATGCATGAATGAAGATGAAAATTATTTTTTTTATTATTATTAAATTTCCGAGTAAGACAATTGAATGGGACTATTTTTTTTTAGGTTACTATGCCATGCCAATACACGAGTAAAGAAGAATTACTTCATCACAGCATCTTAAATTAAGACGTCACAACTTTCTTACTCCTTAGTTATATATATATATATATATATATATATTATATATATGATATATATATATATATATAATATATATATATATATATATTATATATATATATATATATATATATATATATATATATAAATCAGTAAACACTGATACTGTGAATGGAATCGTATTAGGGTCAGTTATAAAAAGTGTCGGAAGAATTGACATGCCAAGGGAAATAAAGGAAACTAAAGCAGGTGGCAGGAATCGGGGTAAAAACTAAAGGGAAACAAAATTCCAGAATTTGGCACCAAGGCAAGAAAAAATAATATCCCTGAATAGTCCGATGGATCGGTTGGTAGGTGTAAGCCCAGAGGTTCACACCAGGTAACTTTTTCACGTCACGCCCTTACTAAATTACTATAGGAGATTCACATCACCCGTGCATCTGACGTCTAGCCTAGTCCCTTACGACGCTCCTGATTGGCTTTTGATAAGCCAGTCCCAAGGCTGGAAACTCTCAGTCTCTCGAGAGTTCACATAGGCAGAATGTATGTTCCAACTCTTCTGCGGGATACTTTTGAAAGACGTATCCCTCTGGAGAGGTGGAACATGCATTCTGCCTATGTGAACTCTCGAGGGAGACTTGAGAGTTTCCAGCCCTGTGATTGGCTTATCAACAGCCAATCAGGAGCGTCGTAAGGGGCTGGCCTAGACATAAGATGCACGAGTGATGTGAATCTACTATTGTATCCCTTAGTTCTATTTTATTACTCTGCGTCATTATACACCCGCCATAAGTGCTGAAGAACCCAATCATTATTTTAGGAGTGAATTATTGGAATTGTTGTCAGGTACAAAACACAAACAAACAGTCAGAATTGCAGTGCATTACGCATCTTTCTAAGATAATAATTATGAGACCGTTTGACTGCATTAACGGCATCATTTGATCTAGTTAGAGGCTTGTATTTAGTCTTTTATAGTGCAGTGAGACAGCAGCGTGTCACTATGTCCTGTGTGATGCCTTATAAAAAATCTGTGCTTTCACATTTATGAAAAGGAAATTTATTGCGGAATATGAGATTTTGGCCCTGCAATACGTCATCGTATTATTGTATCTATGCTTGTCAAGCAAAGTAAAGAAGTTCTAATAATACATTTATTATCACTTAACTACACGAACAGCCAACTTCTGTAGTTAATGTCATTCATCTTTGAGGAATGATATTAATAAATAATTTTATTTTCATTATCTGCAGTTAATGTCATTTATCTTTGAGCCATGATATTCATAAATATTCTTATTTTCTTTCTAACATCCGTGTAATTATCCCTCAAGTTTGTTATGGATCATATATTTCCCATTATCTCGCGGTTTTTTCTTTTTTCTCTAATAGGATTCTGTCATTCCCATATACACCGCCTCCCCCCCCCTCCCCATTCCTCTTTGTCCTAATCTCTGTGGAGGCCCTCGAATGCCGTTGGGTGTTGACAGTCAGTCGAAGGACTTTTCATTTCTTTTTTGTAACCAGAAACACCGCTGACAACCCTTCCTTTGTTGTGAAGGGAAAACTCTATCATCGCTGTGTGTCTTTTGATGCTGTTGTTATTATTGTTGTTGTTGTTCGAGGGCTGAGGGTGGGCGGGGGGAGTCTAGGGTTTGAGTGCTCTACTCTCACTGCCCAACCCCCTCCCCCCACCCCCACCCCCACCCCCACCCCCGCCCCCGCCCCGCCCAACCGTCACAACTACTTCATCTGACAAACGATCATCCTGCCGACCCCTATCTTAAGTTTTCCTGTCAATTTTTCTTTTCGTTCTTTAGATCAAGACTTCATTCAGTCTGACAAATGATGGAGACGAAGGAACCAGGAACAGAGGCGATAATTCTCTCGAATTGTGTCGCTCTGTGTTTTGTGATCAAGGTCGGTTTTGTCTCATTTCAACCGGAAGTGTTTGGATGAATTCTTTTTTGTTGTTGTTTTCATTTGCTTTTTTTCATTGGGTTATCCATTGAATTTTGAATTCTGATTGAGTGTTTGAATATTTTTTTTAATGATCAGTGCCAGAGATTTTTCTGTTTTATGTCACTCAACATTAAAAAGACTAAAGAAAGGGAAATAGTAGCCTTTGCCGATGTTGTTTTGGTGTTTCTTCTGACAGTTACCTGGAGGTTTTCAGTTTTAATATTGCCTTTGACGCTCATCAACATTATTATTATTATTATTGGGCACAATTTTCCGTGTCGAAAATTATGACAATGGTTGCAGGTCCACAATAATATCGCATGTGGATATAAAGTCTTTAATGGATAATAAAAGCTTTCGAACCTTGTACTAGGTTCATCTGAAAATGAACCTAGTACAAGGCTCGAAAGCTTTTATTATCCATTAAAGACTTTATACTCACATGCGATATTATTGTGGACCTGCAACCATTATTATTATTATTATTAATATTGCTCTATCACAGTCCTCCAATTCGACTGGTTGGTATTTATAGTGTGGGGTTCCGGGTTGCATCATGCCTACTTAGGAGTCCATCACTTTTCTTACTATGTGTGCCGTTTTCTTTTAGGATCACACTCTTCTGCATGAGTCCTGGAGCTACTTCAGCCTCTAGTTTTTCTAGATTCCTTTTCAGGGATCTTGGGATCGTGCCTAGTGCTCCTATGATTATGGGTACGATTTCCACTGGCATATCCCATATCCTTCTTATTTCTATTTTCAGATCTTGATCCTTATCCATTTTTTCCCTCTCTTTCTCTTCAACTCTGGTGTCCCATGGTATTGCGACATCAATGAGTGATACTTTCTTCTGACTTTGTCAATCAACGTCACGTCTGGTCTGTTTGCAACGTATCACCCTATCCGTTCTGATACCATAATCCCAGAGGATCTTTGCCTGATCGTTTTCTATCACTCCTTCAGGTTGGTGCTCGTACCACTTATTACTGCAAGGTAGGTGATGTTTCTTGCACAGGCTCCAGTGGAGGGCTTTTGCGCCACTGAATCATGCCTCTTTTTGTACTGGTTCTGTGCAAGTGCCGGGCATTCACTTGCTATGTGGTTTATGGTTTCATTTTTCGTATTGCACTTCCTACATATGGGAGAGATGTTATTTCCGTCTATCGTTCTTTGAACATATCTGGTTCTTAGGGCCTGCCTCTTGTGCCGCTGTTATCATTCCTTCAGTTTCCTTCTTAGCTCTCCCTCTGTAGCCATTGCCAATTGTCATCGCTGGCTTCTTTAGTCTGTCTCATGTATTGTCCGTGCATTGGTTTGTTGTAGCCAGTCCTCTGTTCTGTCTGTCTTTCTCTGTCTATGTATATTTCTGGGTCTTCGTCTACTTTTATTAGTCCTTCTTCCATGCACTCCTTTAGCCCACTCGTCTTCACTGGTTTTCAGATATTGCCCCAGTGCTCTGTTTTCGATGTTGACGCAGTCCTCTATACTTAGTAGCCTCTCCCTCCTTCCTTTCGTGTTATGTATAGTCTGTCCGTATTTGCTCTTGGGTATAGTGCTTTGTGTATTGTCATATGTTTCCTGGTTTTCCGATCTATGCTGCGGAGTTCTGCCTTCGTCCATTCCACTACTCCTGGGCTGTATCTGATTACTGGCACTGCCCATGTGTTTATGGCTTTTATCATATTTCCGGCGTTGAGTTTTGACTTGAGTATCGCCTTGAGTCTCTGCATATATTCTTTCCTGATCGTGTCCTCATCTCTTGTGTTTTATATCCCCTCCTTCCATTATTCCCAGTATTTTGCTATCCTGTCTCATCTATGTGTTTGATGTGCTCCCATCTGGTAGCTTTATCCCTTCAGTTCTCGTTACTTTGCCTTTTTGTATGTTGACTAAGGCGCATTTTTTCTATTCCAAACTCCATCCTGATGTCCCCAGATACAATCCTTACAGTCTGGATTAGGGTATCTATTTCCTTGATGCTCTTACCATACAGCTTGATGTCGTCCATGAACATCAGATGGTTAATTCTGTTGCCTCTTTTCTTGAGTTGTTACCCGGCATCCATCTTCTGTAGTACTTTTGTCATGGGAATCATGGCTACTACGAAGAGTAGTGGGGACAGTGAGTCGCCCTGGAAGATCTCTCTCCTGATATTAACCTCCTGCTAGTCTTATTCCAGAGCTTGTAAGTATTGTATTCCAGTTGCGCATTGTATTTTTGAGGAGCTGATGTGTTTTCTTCTGCCCCATATATTTTCAGGCATTCTATTAGCCATGTGTGTGGTATGTCGAAGGCTTTCTTATAGTCTATCCATGCCATGCTTAGGTTGGTTTTCCTTTTCCTACTGTTCTTCATTACCATTTTGTCTATCAGGAGCTGGTCTTTTGTGCCCTACACTTCCTTCTGCAGCCTTTCTGTTGGTGGGGGATAGTGTTTGTCTCCTCTAGGTAGTTGTATAGCTTTCACTGATGATACCTGTTAGTAACTTCCACATTATTGGTAGGCGGAGGTGATAGGCCTGTAGTTACTGGCTATATTTCCCTTACTCGTGTCTTTTTGTACTAAGGATGTTCTTCCTGTGGTCATCCATTTGGGTGCTTGGTGATTTAAGATACAATGCTGGAGTTGTTCTGCTATTCGTGGGTGTAGGGCCTTGAAGTT
>NC_087215.1:8914169-8916669 GCF_015104395.2 Macrobrachium nipponense | reverse complement strand
GGAATCTCTAGCATTGTCTTCAGAAAAATTCTCATTATTCTCAGCTCCATTGAAGACAGATGCGAGTCACTGTCATTGTTTACCTGAAGTCAAATGTGAGATCTAATATATTCCTCAGATCCAGTGATTTCGCACTGGCGGTAATTTCGGCGTCGGCGAGTGAATCGGCAAAGGAAATCTAATCACTTCCACCGACTGCAGAGACGGGAATCCTGGTGATTCATTCATTCATCGATAGATCAGATTCGAAAGCTTCGATTTGGTTTCGGATGAGGCGCCCGGGTGGAGGGAGGGAGGGAGGCAGGAAGATGTAGTTCATGGCTTGGGTGAAAGTGTTTCTCTCAAAATTATAAGTAATGGCTTGATTTTATTATAGGTTTTTTTTGTTTTCTTGGTGCGTCTCTTCTGTTGTTTTCTGTCGGTTTTATTTTTGGCTTGCTCTTTGCATTTGCCTAACTGTTAGTCTTTATAGTTGGTCTTGTTTATCTTCTATTTTGAGCTGTTATTCATTCATTTACACATACATGCATGATACATGCCTTCAATGCAGTAAAAACCGTTTACGAATCATATATGATTACATGAATAAGTATCACATCACCTTCGGTTTACATACATGAAAATATATCAATTCCGAGGTAGAGCGAATTAGATATTAAAGGACATTTGTAGCTCGAATAATTTATATGTTTACATATACAATCAGTGTGTCTTGGGACGTTTTTCCATCACTGAACGACCAGTAATTTTCCATCTGATTCTCTCCTGTTGGTTGAAGGTGCTGTGCGCTACCCACCAATACTTGCACAGGAATCCTTCCAACCAATATCTTTCATACAGGTGTTTGTTTGTGGCACGTACTGTATCCTCTGAGGAAATCTATGACCCTAATCTCCCTCTGGAAGGTTTATATAACCCTCTTGGCCCGAACGCTTCTTCGAATAAGGTGGCCTTCAGAAGCAGATAACAAAATATCCGAAGGCTTTCTCGTTCTGTGTATAAGATTACGTGACAGATATGATTGTCTTTTGTTTTTATTGCTTTGGCAAGTATGTTATAGGGTTCTTCGTGGGAAATAGGGATAGACTTTTTTTTTTTTTTTTGCCAGATATGGAAGCAGTAAGTTTGGCATGTCTAGAAATATGGTATTGTGGGCATTGTATGGCGTTGCTCTCTGAAAGGTAGACAGTTATACATGGGAGTGGGAATATGATAGTTTATGTTAGGGAATGTCGTCTGTTTGTGTTGTATGTGTGGGTATATGTATGTATGTATATAGCATATACATATACATATAGCTAAATTATACTTTTATCTGATATCATATGAAACCTTTTTGATCATAATAAATTACATTTTTCGCTCGTTAAGCACTCGTCGATTTTGTCTTCATTCTGAGATGTTGATGTCCAAAAAGTTAGTTTTTCAAGTGGACTCTCTCTCTCTCTCTCTCTCTCTCTCTCTCTCTCTCTCTCTCGTAATTTGTCTCAGAGCTACTTTAGTTTCTTTTCCTTTCCTCCGCTCACTTACAGATTCAAGGACTTGTTTTCTTTTGTTTCCCTGCGATGGTAATTTAAATGATGCGCCATTTTATGTCAACTGCATTCTGTCCGCAACATGATTACAACTTTCGCTGGTCTTTCGACTAACCTTAGGACGAAGGAGAAAAATAGAAAATGCAGCTGAAATCATATGAAGGGGAGGAGAGATTTAGGGCGAAGGTCGATAGGATGTTAACGTCAAGAAAGTTACTTGTAAGAGAATCAAGAAGAAAAGTGAGAAGTAATAGAAACGTATCTTTGGAAAGGAAAGAAAGAGCACACACACACACACACACACACACTATCTTATGAATGATCTCACCACTGAGAAGTGTTACCTCATCGTGGACACTTCATTTTTAATCATGGTATGAAAGTGCACATTTTGATGGAGACTTGATTACTCAAGTTTGTTATAATATTATGTTCTTTCTTCTCATTCTTAGCACATAATCGTAGACGTACTTGGATCGAATGCTGGCTCCTAAAGTTATGCCGCTACGTCACGTGAGGGGGGGAGATGTGGGGTGGTAGTGCAGGCGAACATAAGATGCTGTATTCATTTTTGGGAAAGGTTAATAACTAACTCAGAAGAGAGAGAGAGAGAGAGAGAAGAGAGAGAGAGAGAGAGAGAGAATGGTGGAGGAGGGGAAATCTGTGGGAATCGTGGGTGAATGCAAAAAGGATTGTGTGGGTGACAGAATCAGTTAATAGAAACTGAAGTCCAAGACGTGAAAGGAAGGGAGACCATTTTCCCTGGAAATACTGGGAAGGCGGCGATGTACCTGGAGGAGGGGAAAGAGAAAGTTATTTTACGTTTGAGAGGAGTGGGTAGATGTTTTTGGTTTCGCCTGGATTTTGGAAACAAGTGTCGATTGGAAGCGAAAATTCGAGCGAATTAGGGCAGAGAAATGTCAAGTGGGAGAGTCATGAGAGGTAAAAGTAAGGTTGAACGTAAA
>NC_087215.1:8876669-8911669 GCF_015104395.2 Macrobrachium nipponense | reverse complement strand
CATTCCAGTAACTTCATTCCATTCAAATTTTTCGTAAGGAAAAATTAAATCTCCTCTCTCTCTCTCTATCTCTCTCTCTCTCTCTCACTCTCTCCTCTCTCTCTAATAATAAAAGCATATACTCTTTCTTGCATTCAAGGTCCTTGTAAATATGCCCTCTCTCTCTCTCTCTCTCTCTCTCTCTCTCTCTCTCTCTCTCTCTCTCTCTCTCCCCCTGTAATAAAAGCATATACTCTTTCTTGCATTCAAAGTCCTTGTAAATATGTCCTCTCTCTCTCTCTCTCTCTCTCTCTCTCTCTCTCTCTCTCTCTCTCTCTCTCTCTCTCTCTCCTGTAATCAGAGCATGCACCTTTCTCTCTTTTGAGGTTATTATAATTTAAGCATTTTCTCTCTTATAATTAATAAACACACAATCACACACACACTCTCTCTCTCTCTCTCTCTGTCATAAGCGTTGAGTTTATAATTGCTGGTGGAGAAGATGAGACTCATTGTGATGTCTTGCAGCGGCAGCATAATGTGCTTGATGAGCTGTTCGTCAGACACAGACAGACAGACAGACACCTGATATCCCAAGATTCATGCAAAATACTCCGTTTGAACAAGTTCTTCTAATTATGCAAACTGGCCCCGTATATATTCCCAAATAGCTAACGCGAGCGCACGAGTTTCCTTCTCTCACTGGGCCGTTTAAATCGCTCCAATCCTTATCCGCTTACACGGCCGAAGAAACCGTACTTCAAGTTTCATCCAAAGTATATATATAGTTTCATCCTCTCACTCGCCTGGATGACTCTCTGTGTCGTCAAGCAGCAACAGCAGTAAGACTTATTTTTCAGACTCCATTCCACATTAAAAAAAATATATATTTTTTTTTTTATACGGAACATGTTCTGCTCTTTCCTCATTCTCTCCAGTCAGGTTAAAAGTAATAGTTTTATAGGACGGTAAATAAATTGTTTTCATATTTAATAATAAATGAATTTATTCATCTATGCTATATTTATGTATTGGTGAATAAAGTAGTTTCTTCACCAATCTCGGCTTCCATGTGGTGTCTTGGAAATGACAATTTCTAATCAGCATAGTAGCGCATAGCATTTCTGTTGTGTTGGAATGTCGGGGTTGCGAGCTAGGGTAATTTCTCTTCCCTGTTGACTGGATCGCTTCTGGTGCTGAGAGTGAGTGATGGCTGTACTTGGAAGGAAGGCCCTTCCACTGTGATGAAGTGGAGGTACTAATTGCGTTGTGTGTGTGTGTGTGTGTGTGTGTGAGCTATTTTTTTTTAAAGATGAAATATCTTTTTAGATAGAATCACATTATCATTGGAATGAGAATTACTTAAACTTTTACTATACGCTACAAGCATATATACTAGACTTATTAAGGGGGTGGTTTTGGGGCAAGAGCCCGTGCCCGACAAGAATTCGAGCCACAGATACTGTCTTAATGATAATTTCCACTTTCTCATTACTGCTCGGTAGATAATTCCCACTTTCTCATTATTCCTAGGTAGACGGACTATTCCGCACAATGACATCATTGCAGTCAGATTAAATAAGTAAAAAAAATAAGTATTCTAATAGATGAATATTGTAACACTTCAGACTCAAAAGACAATATACTGCCTGTACGTGTTTAATAATAGAACGACGAAGGACATTTTCAGGAAACCACATCATAAAAACTATCCATTTATGTCATGGTTTGTGATGACCCATTTCCACGATGCAATTTAGCAGGAAAATATGACTGAGAATTTAAATTTTGGATTTAAGATTAATACCATTTTTATTGGGTGGTATTTTCGAATCCGATTTAGAGCAATATTAATAACGACGGTGATTGTGCCATTGTTACTGAGGGTTAGTTTTAATTAATATTCATTGTTTGGCCGATGAGCGTTATTTATTGTCATGGCCGGTTAATAAAAAATGTTCCCGAGTTATTTGTGGTGGAATTAAAAATTGCTGGAATTGAGAGGAATGCCGTTATGTGGAAATTTTGCCGTAAGAGATTTTCGGAATGAAAAATAGTATTTCTGGTGGTCATTCCCTGGGCAAGTGAATGCACATTCCACTTTTCGTTTCAAAACAAGAAAACAATGAACGCAAATGCGGATAATCCATTTCAGTCAGGTACTAATGGGTGCGATTTTTGTTCATGCCATTCGCCTAGAATGGTGTGGGATAAAATCCATGATCATTTTGAACGAATTATGCAGAAATCAAGCTAATTATGCAGGTCAACGAATAAATAGTTTCGATACTTTATGATTTTATTTGGTGATAATGAGCTGTTCATATATTCATCTCTCTCTCTCTCTCTCTCTCTCTCTCTCTCTCTCTCTCTCTCTCTCTCTGCTGTAGCTCAGTGATAACATTTCACCTCTCATACTGGTCAACCGTTGTTCGAATCCAGGAAGGAAGATAAGTGTACGTTCCCTTAATTTCTTGGTGTTGTAGGCTTTCATGGAGGGGATCTTTGTTCTCTCTGTATCTGGCCCCATCCATTGTCTAATCTTTTCTACCCATTCCGTCCTCTCTGTTACTTCGTCGGTGTTTCTTCGTGTGTCGTTGTTTGATACCTCATCCTCCCTGTCGTCTTCTGTGGCATCGTCTCTCAGTCCGTCTTCGTCTCTCAGTCCGTCTTATTATTATTATTATTCCTTCATGAAACACCTCCATTTATTTGGTCGGCTCTATCATATAAACAAGGAAGATTAGTATTTTTACGAAAAACGAAAAGATTATTTAGATTAATGTATTTGTCTTCCGACAAGACGAATGGAGGTGGATTACCATAAGATTACCATTTTTTTTTTGTAAAGCGTTGTACCATTAGTAACTGAACCAGTGGTTCCATTGGCCCCTCTAGTTTATCCAGTGAATGTAATGGAACGACGGAATAAGTACAAACATTTCCTTTTCACTCTGGAGTGGATAGTTGCTTCTTAGCCTTTTTGGGCAATGAATTTCGAAGTAATTAAAAGTACTCGCACATACTAAATGGCTGTTTACGATGTGGAGTTATTTAGAATGAATTTTATGTTGCTGTTTTGGAGTATATTGAGAGAGAGAAGAGAGAGAGATTCCGTCTACCACAGAGTTCAATGACCCCTCTACCAACATTCCCGACAGACCATAATATGTTGCATCGCCCTACTGCAAGTTTTTAACATAAATCAAGCCACTGTCAGTTTCTCAAAAACAAATTCACCACAAATGAAGCTATTGACGTCCTCAATTGTTTATAACAGAACGAAGGGACCTAAGTATGCTACGGTTGACTCCAGGAGGTATTTATGGTCCTGGTTGTTAGTCGACTGTGGTTGCTCACAGCTTAGCTTGTGGTGAAGAAAGAGAGAAGGAGACAGAAAGAATGACATAACTATAACTAACAACTAGATTACCCGGACAAGATCGATCTCACAACGTCAGGGTAACACAAGTCATTAATTTCTCTCTCTCTCTCTCTCTCTCTCTCTCTCTCTCTTCTCTCTCTCTCTCTCTATGCGTGCATTTTCCCCCTAGCCATTGTCCCCAAGTTGATTCTCTCCGAAAATCACATTTATTTCCTATTTCAGTTTTTATAGAAATGAGCCTTTGAAGAGAGAGAAAGGGCGTTTGATTTTTAATGTTTGTTATTGTCTATAAAGACAAAACATCTTAATTTTTAATCAATTGTCTTGGGGTTGACATAATTGCAGTGATTTATCGGTAGAGGGAATTTAACTGATTACTCTGAGCTTTTATTCACAGCTTATCGACATTTAGTCTTTGTAACTGAAAGAAGCTACAAATTAAGAATAATAATAATAATAATAATATAATAATAATAAGAATAATAATAATAATAATAATAATAATAATAATAAGATAAAAGCCATAAACACATGGCAAGTGCCAGTAATCAGATCAGCGCAGAATAGTCGAATGGACGAAGGCAGAACTCCGCAGCATAGATCAGAAAACCAGGAAACATATGACAATACACAAAGCACTACACCCAAGAGCAAATACGGACAGACTATACATAACACGAAAGGAAGGAGGGAGAGGATACTAGGTATAGATGACTGCGTCAACATCGAAAACAGAGCACTGGGGCAATATCTGAAAACCCAGTGAAGACGAGGTGGCTAAAGAGTGCATGGGAAGAAGGACTAATCTAAAAGTCAGACGAAGACCGGAAATGATACAGAGACAGGAGAAAGACAAAAAGAACAGAGGACTGGCACAACAAACCAATGCACGGACAATACATGAGACACTCTAAAGAAACTAGCCAGCGATGACAATTGGCAATGGCTTACAGAGGGGAGAGCTAAAGAAGGAAACTGAAGGAATGATAACAGCGGCACAAGATCAGGCCCTAAGAACCAGATATGTTCCAAAGAACGATAGACGGAAATAACATCTCTCCCATATGTATGGAAGGTGCAATACGAAAAATGAAACCATAAACCACATAGCAAGTGAATGCCTGGCACTTGCACAGAACCAGTACAAAAAGAGGCATGATTCAGTGGCAAAAAGCCCTCTACTGGAGCCTGTGCAAGAAACATCAGCTACTTGCAGTAATAAGTGGTACGAGCACCAACCTGAAAGGAGTGATAGAAAACGATCAGGCAAAGATCCTCTGGGACTATGGTATCAGAACGGATAGGGTGATACGTGCAAACAGACCAGACGTGACGTTGATTGACAAAGTCAAGAAGAAAGTATCACTCATTGATGTCGCAATACCATGGACACCAGGAGAAGAGAGAAGAGGAGGGAAAAAATTGATAAGTATCAAGATCTGAAAATAGAAATAAGAAGGATATGGGATATGCCAGTGGAAATCGTACCCCCCCCTAATCATAGGAGCACTAGCACGATCCCAAGATCCTAAGCGGTGAGGATGCCGACCCGAATTTTATGTCTATTTGTCTCTATAATTTTCTAATGCGACATATATATATGTAAAATATTTTTTACTGTTATTGATCTTTGTGGGTGATTTTAATTATCTGGGTGTAAAGACGTGCGTTTTACAATATCATAAATGTTTGTCGTTGTCATTCTTGAATTCGAAAAAACGTCATCTTTTGAGCGGTTAAATATTTGAGTGCAAATATATTTACTTTTTAGGTTGTGTTTATATTAGATATTTTCCTCTTCATGTCCGTGCACATGTGAGAATATTTTGTGTATATCCGTTGTTATAATTTCTGAATGCGGCATATTTTTACTTCATTTCATCTTTTTGAATGTGATTGAACATTTTGATGCAAATGTATTTACTATTTATTATGTATTAGATTTTTTACTTCCCAGCGTCTGTATATATGTGAGAATTTTATGGAGAATTAAAGCACGTACTTTTTGAAACAATGCAATGCTGGGAAATAGCAGCAGCCTCATTTCCATTTTTCTTTGTTTAAATGATTTGGCTGAAACTTTTTTATGTCGGTCATACCTGAGTGTTTGAAGGGAAAATGTGATGTTTCAGGACTGCAGTGTTTTTTTTTCTTTTGTTTTTTTTTTTTTTTAAGGCCCAATGAATAATATTCAACCCAGATTGACACTTTCCCTTTGCCTTGGGAATAATAATGAGTGAATTACGTTCTGTTTGCATAATTAATCCCACCTCATTTCTGAAACAAAAATATATCTGGTCCAGAGAGCAATGTCACCAAAATCATTTTTTGAATTTCACGCTCAGGTTATTACGAAGCTACAATCATTTTCATTACACATAAAAAGGACTTAATCATTACGTTCAATTCGTATGGGTTTGCTTATCGTGATGAAACAATAATTCATGATTATCAAGTCTCCTTATTCTTCTCTCTCTCTCTCTCTCTCTCTCTCTCTCTCTCTCTCTCCCTTTTTTCAAGTCACGGTCAATAGAGAGGTCATCACTTAGGATTCACGGATTGTGTTGACTATCGATATTGAACTTCGACCAATACTTTGTTAAACACTTTTTTTCCAGCTCACTGCCAAAGGAAATATGAATAATTATGTTGGTGAAGCAGACAAACAATCCAATCTATTTTTCGCTTTTTCAACGTAAGTCACGATGACCACAAGGATAACATCATTTAACTCAATTGCACTGTTTTCATTTTTGGTTTGTGCCTTTAAGTCCTAATTAAAACAGAGATAAGAAATATCCATCGAAAGAATCTTGTATAAAAATTTGCTGGAACTTCGTCCTTTTTCCAACCAGGCCTCCTGGCTCAGCCATTTCAACTTCGTCAGGACTTAACTTTTGTGAAGTTTGTCGCCTTAATTTGGTTTGCTCAAGTCTACCTAACTTCGCACAGCGACATTTCCGAGATACGAGACTCAATGTGTCGTCGTAAGAATGTGTTAATTCCTCAGACGGAAGGATTAACAGTCACTTCAGGTTTCATTTTAGCCAGAATTTCATCGCAAGACCTTCACGAGGGGAAAAATTTTGTAAAATTATTTCGATGACTATTAAAGGATGTTCTTTCCTTGTTTGTTGTTAACAGACGATGAACAGCGTTACGGTTACACTTGAACTTTCGAAAGAGTGAACGAACTCACACACACACACACACATACACCCGCACTCACTCGCTCCCTCACAAAATCCACGGAAGAAGGTGAGTGAAAACCGGGACTTTAAACAAGTAGTAGTTTCGTAGATTATTGAAAATGTAGAATAAACAACGAAAGTATTTGTTCAAGGTCTCGGTTTTACTCACCTTCTTACGTGGATTTTGTAATATTCCCAAGCACGTGTTCCTCCGTGCTATTGATCCTTTTTTGAATGCTCTCAAACATGTACGCGTTTTATTATCTGCCATAGAACGTTTTTCTTTGTTCTGTGTTCCGACCGTTAAATCTTACAGCATTTCCAAATCTTCTAGTCCATGAGAAAGATAAAAATGTTTTTTTCCTCATGTTGGTTTATTAACATTTTCTATTCTGGTTTTTCTGTTTTCCCACAATGACTCCTGAAAAGCTTTTTCGTGTATCTCTGGTGGAAGTGATGGCAATGAAGTTTTCAATATAATATTGATATCCTGTTCAGTTGCTTATTAGATTAGAACAAAAAGAAAACTTAATTTTTTTCCTCATATGATCCTGTACTTCTAGGAAGCGAAATACAGCAGCTGTATGATAAGAGCAGGACCCACGTCCTGGATAAGACTAAGGATGCTATGTTTGTCAGCCGTTGCACAGCAACCAAACTGAAGATAGCTCAAATGTTTCTTATGAAATTTATAGAGTGATAGGATATTAGAAAGTATCAGGGATTTATACTCATGCACATACATACATACATACATACATACATACATACATACATACATCCCAGGTAAATAAAATCGATATGGACTTTAAATTGACCTGTTCACATAATCGATTCTGGTGGTGTGACATTGGGCCAGAATGTGTTTGAATATCTTCTATGTACGAATGCAGACGAGCCAGTGCACACATATATACATACCTATATACTTCCATGAATAATCAGTATTTCATTTTTTTCTAAATATGTCGAATGATAGACTAACTGGTTACCGTATACGTGAAAGCACTTACCCACACTACTGACGCCAGGTGAATAAGTACGTACTTTATGTCACCCTGATTTTGAACAATAGTGTTTTTTTTATTATTATTATTGGCATATCCTGAATGAAATTTACTCAAACTAAAAAATGGACAAGATAATCCTTCTTGAAGGATTGGCAAGATTTTTCTTATGAAGTTACACACGATAAAATTTTGTTCTCCTTTATATTTTCTTGTGCTTATTTATTATAATGGTGTTTTCGTCTCTGTATGTATGCCTTCTCCACTTATATATCATTTCTCTCCCATTACTGAACCGACATAAAATTACTCTGTGTATTAAGTTCTACATAATTGACCCTTCTTTCCCCATATGTACTTTTTTCTTTTATCCAGTAATCTGTTATCACTGAAATTGTCTGCATTCAAATAAAATTACCGAAGGTCTTACGACTCCTGTTTCAATATGAACTCACTTCGTTTATACATTCACCTTTTCCCTGTAATGGTAATCGCTTCATAGCAAAGAAAGATAAAGGAAAGGAAAACGCATCTTCGAGAAGTTCTGCCGCACGGAGGTTTTCGCTTTTGTGTTGGAGGCGCCTGTTCTCATGATGGTTCTAGAATCGGCAGGAGTGTTGTGGAACGCAACAGGCGCCGACGTGACGTGAGAAACGCCGTGATTTCTGATGCAATACCTCGTCTAGATTCTTCTAGAAGTTCCAGTAATCTCGGGAGTCTATGACGCTCGCATTAGGTTCCCGCCCCCAGAATGCCGTATAAATACGACGAACGAAGTAGGAGGAAGCAGATGATAAGTTAGTCACAGAGTAAGAGATCATTAGTAAGAGTCACAGATCAGATCAGTGAGAGCTCAGCAGCAGAGATCAGAGATCATCCGAGAGAGATAAGAGAAGAAGGAATCCAGCTCAGCAATGTTGGCTGGGATCGCCTCCCTCTCAAAGGCTCCAAGAAACCGTGAATACTGCTATATTTATTTGTGCTGTTGTGCAGGGGGGAGGGGGCGGCGGCGAGAAGACGCCCGTTTGGATAGATTGCTTGCTAGTATTTGTAAGTATTAGCCTTTACGGGCTGCTGAAAAGCAAGAGCCCGTGCCAGCATATGGCTGGCTTAATCTTTCTGCTGCTATGTATTAGTGTCAGTTATCATGGAGGACCGTGGTATTCTCTCTCTCTCTCTCTCTCTCTCTCTCTCTCTCTCTCTCTCTCTCTCAGAACTATCCAAAGTATCTATTTTTAATCAATTCTCTCCTCCTAAAAACAGAATACAGCAATATATATTACAACATGAAAAAATTGTCATTAGTCTAATGCTACTAAGTCAAGATCTTAACGCCTTCAAATATATGTTCGAAAATTTTGACAAAATTGAAAGTTTTTATTTTTGTGGGCTTCCTACAACATAATGTTCTAGTATACGAATACAGTGTAATAAATCTATTCACTACATCATACATTTATTACGAAAACATTTATTAATGAAACAATTGCCGACCAAGACTTGTCTTTCTTCACGCTTCCTACGTCTATTTAGTCCCAGATGCGCAATATTTCAAAAGTTCTTTAAAAATTCTAAAGGATGAAAGAAGAAAAAAGTTCCCACAAAAAATTCCCATATCGCTTCTTAACTTGATAAGGTTAACGATGTTAATTTACTTAAGGCCCTATCTGTCTTTCGCCTCCAGCAACCCCTCCCATAGCAACCGCCCCCCCCCCCCCTCCCCACCTCTCTCTCTCTCTCTCTCTCTCTCTCTCTCTCTCTCTCTCTCTCTCTCTCTCTCGATCTAGATCTTCAATCTTCAAGGCCCCACGAAGGATGGGAAAGTATTTTGCGCTTTCATAAAAATATCCAGTATACCACGATTGACTCCAGGAGGTATTTAGGTCCTGGTTGTTAGTCGACTGTGGTTGCTCACAGCTTAGCTTGGGGTGGAGAGAGGGAAAGAGTAAGAAATAAAGAAATAAATGTCGTAATTATAACTAACAACTAGATTACCCGGACAAGATCGACCTCACGCCATCAGGGTAACACCAGTCATTATTTCTCTCTCTCTCTCTCTCTCTCTCTCTCTCTCTCTCTCTCTCTCTCTCTCTCTCTGTGCATTTTCCCCCCTTTGCCATTGTCCCCAAGTTAATTCTCTCCGAAAATCACATTTACTTCCTACTTCAGCTTGCTTTTATATGAATGTGCCTTTGAAGAGAGAGAAAGGGCGTTTGATTTTTAATATTTGTTATTGTATATAAAAACAATAAATCTTAATTTTGAATTAATTTTCTTTCTTGAGGTTGACCTAATTGCAGTGATTGATCGGTAGAGGGAAATTAACTGATTACTCTGAGCGTTTATTCACAGCTTTAGCGACGTTTAGATTTTGTAACTGTAAGAAGCTACAAATTAAGAAAATAATAATAATAATAATAATAATAATAATAATAATAATAATAATAATAATAATTATAATACAACTCCAGCATTGTATCACAAATCACCATGCGCCCAAATGGATGACCACAGGAAGAACATCCATAGTCCAGAAAGACAAGAGTAAGGGAAATATAGCCAGTAACTACAGGCCGATCACCTGCCTACCCAATAAATGTGGAAGTTACTAACAGGTATCATCAGCGAAAGGCTATACAACTACCTAGAGGATACAAATACCATCCCCCACCAACAGAAAGGCTGCAGAAGGAAGTGTAGGGGCACAAAAGACCAGCTCCTGATAGACAAAATGGTAATGAAGAACAGTAAGAGAAGGAAAACCAACCTAAGCATGGTATGGATAGACTATAAGAAAGCCTTCGACATGATACCACGCACATGGCTAATAGAATCCCTGAAAATATATTGGGCAGAGGAAAACACCATCAGCTTCCTCAAAAATACAATGCGCAACTGGAATACAATACTTACAAGCTCGGGAACAAGACTAGCAGAGGTTAATATCAAGAGAGGGCTCTTCCAGGGCGACTCACTGTCCCCACTACTCTTCGTAGTAGCCATGATTCCCATGACAAAAGTACTACAGAAGATGGATGCTGGGTACCAACTCAAGAAAAGAGGCAACAGAATTAACCATCTGATGTTCATGGACGACATCAAGCTGTATGGTAAGAACATCTAGGAAATAGATACCCTAATCCAGACTGTAAGGATTGTATCTGGGGACATCAGGATGGAGTTTGGAATAGAAAAATGCGCCTTAGTCAACATACAAAGTGCAAAGTAACAAGGACTGAAGGGATAAAGCTACCATATGGGAGCAACATCAAACACATAGATGAGACGGGATACAAATACCTGGGAATAATGGAAGGAGGGGATATAAAACACCAAGAGATGAAGGACACGACCACGAAAGAATATATGCAGACTCAAGGCGATACTTAAGTCAAAACGGAAATAAGATAAAAGCCATAAACACATGGGCAGTGCCAGTAATCAGAAACAGCGCAGGAATAGTGGAATGGACGAAGGCAGAACTCCGCAACATAGACCAGAAAACTAGGACACATATGACAATACACAAAGCACTACACCCAAGAGCAAATACGGACAGACTATACATAACACGAAAGGAAGGAGGGAGAGGACTACGAAGCATAGAGGACTGCGTCAACATCGAGAACAGAGCAGTGAAGATGAGTAGCGTCAGGAGTGCATGGGAAGAAGGACTGATAAAAGTAGACGAAGACCCAGAAATATACAGAGACAGGAGAATGACAAAAAGAACAGAGGACTGGCACAACAAACCAATGCACGGACCATACATGAGACAGACTAAAGAACTGGCCAGCGATGACACATGGCAATGGTTACAGAGGGAGAACTAAAGATGGAAACTGAAGCAAATGATAACAGCGGCACAAGACCAGGCCCCAAGAACCAGATATATCCAAAGAACGATGGATGGAAATAACATCTCTCCCATATGTAGGAAGTGCAATACGAAAAATGAAACCATAAACCACATAGCAAGTGAATGCCCGGCACTTGCACAGAACCAGTACAAAAAGAGGCATGATTCAGTAGCAAAAGCCCTCCACTGGAGCCTGTGCAAGAAACATCAGCTACCCCCCCTTGCAGTAATAAGTGGTACAAGCACAAACCTGAAGGAGTGATAGAAAACGATCAGGCAAAGATCCTCTGGGACTTCGGTATCAGAACAGATAGGGTGATACGTGCAAACAGACCAGACGTGACGTTGATTGACAAAATCAAGAAGAAAGTATCACTCATTGATGTCGCAATACCATGGGACACCAGAGTTGAAGAGAAAGAAAGAGAAAAAAAATGGATAAGTATAAAGATCTGAAAATAGAAATAAGAAAAGGATATGGGATATGCCAGTGGAAATTGTACCCATAATCATAGGAACACTAGCACGATCCCATGATCCTTGAAAAGAATCTAGAAAAACTAGAGGATGAGGTAGCTCCAGGACTCATGCAAAAGAGTGTGATCCTAGAAACGGCGCACATAGTAAGAAGAGTGATGGACTCCTAAGGAGGCAGGATGCAACCCGGAACCCCACACTATAAATACCACCCAGTCGAATTGGAGGACTGTGATATAAACAAAAAAAAGCAAAAAAAAAAAAATAATAATAATAATAATAATAAAACTGGGATGATAGTGATCAAGGCCTCAATGGTAGTTGTAGAAGTAATATTGTTATATTTTGCGTATTCCGTGTATCAGGTCATTGATAGTCTACTCGTTTTGCTCTTCAGTGATTCTTAAAATCATGATTATAAAAATTCTTGGTATGGAAGTTAAGCATAATAATAAAATTACAAAACTAACAGATGACTTTACTCTTTTCACTTAAGGCAGCAAAAATTATCATCTTCATAACAATTACAATATGTCAATTCCTTTCGTCCCTGATACATTATTTTGTTTTCAAAGAACTTTTTTTTTATGGAAAAGTATCCTTTCTTATTATGCCTCAAATTGCATCCTCATGAGGAACACCATGGCAGCAAAAAGCTAAAAATCTTATGAAATTAATTCTCCCTCAGTAGCACTACTTTTTTCCTCATCGAATGAAGTAAGAAAAATGACGGCCGTAAATTTCTTCAGTTTCAAGACGATGATATTTCTGCCCTTATGAATTGTACGCTACATAAAGGCAGCTATTTTATTGCCTTCACTTCAAGACTTCGGAGATTTCTAAATCTTAGGAGGTTGTTTTCCCGTCACAATTCATTCAGTTAGGATTGAACTCGTGCCTGTTGCATCCACATCACCTTCATTCATTTTAGTACTATACGTCGTAAGTTCCTCGTTGGACAAGGGTTTTTCGTGCTCGGCTACCAATCCGGTGGACAGAAGTTTGATTCTTGGCGCGAAATCAGAGGAATTTATTTCTGATGATAGAAATTCATTTCTCAATATAATGTGGTTCGGATCCCATGATAAGCTGTAGGTCCCGTTGCTAGGTGACAAATTGGTTCCCAGCCACGTGAAAATATTTAATCCTTCGGGCTCAGCCCTTAGAGATGTTAATCAGCCCATTAGTCTGGGTGAACTAAGATATACTTAAAAAACACGTGAAGGAACTCATCCGAAGTTGCCATATGAGTCTTTCATATCGCATAGATTTTTATCCCTTGACATTTTTCTCTCTAAGTTTTGCCTTCTTCCTCTCGAACGAAGTGAAGTTCCTCGTCGGACTTGTAGGTTACGTGCTCGCAGCAATGCCAGACATTTTACAGCGACCCTTCATTGGCGATGAAGGGCGCCTTAACGGTCCCTCATGAAGGCGAAATAGGGTCAGTGGCCTGGCGGCTTACAGCCCAATAATGGTTCCCGTTAATCTCTTCGGGATTCTTGCGACGTTATGGTACATGACGTCGCAAAATGGCACCATGAAGAGGTTTCTGGGGCGCGATCGGTATAGGAGCCCTCGGTTAAATGGCCTTTATGGGCAGTTGAGAGCTTTCTTTCGGTTCTGAAGCTTGGGTGATGAATCAGAGGAACTTTGAGAGTCGGGATCTTGTTCTCTCTTAGAGACGAAACGTCTAATGGAGATGTTAAAAGCTCGAACTTTAGTCTTTCATAATGGTGAACATTCTCTTACTTAGAGCTTTAAAATCTTGAGATACGAATTCTAATCTTGCAAAAAAAAAAGTGGTGCTTTTCATCTTTTGTGTGATTGAAGTATTTTTGGTCTCCATTACACTTGATTTTAAATGTGATATTTAGCTCTGGGTGTTTCTTTATAGTCTGTAATTTACGGTAGGTTTTTATGTTATATATGTTTCATGTCCATATAAGTTTACTATTTAGCGCCTTGTTGCACGTAATCTATTAATAGAATTGATGCAAATTCATAAACTAAAAACCCTAATATCTTGCAACGTTATTGTTGATGGCTGATTATTTATTTAGTTTTTATTCTAATAGGGGAAAAAATCTCTATTTGTATCTTAGGCTTTTTGGTAACTAATTTTTGTAATAATTCCTTTACCGCTCAAATTGATATCATTAAATCGGAAATTAATTTGCTTTTCAAGGGATTTGAGAAAATAAGTTACTTTTCTTGATTACGTTCAAGGCTCCTTCATTTATGAAAATGCTAAGAAAACATGAAGAAGTTTCATATTTCATTTCGTAGGTGATAGATAAGGACAAAAAAAAATCCAAATGTCGACGTCAATAAAATAATTGGGTAAGAAAACCCAAGACCAAATTTGTATTCCATTTTTAGTTGACATTCCACATTTTATCTCGTATTTACACATCTCCGGGAATCGAGTCTCTTCGCCTCGGTTGGGGGATCCATCCAATGAAGACGCGACAAAAAAAAAAAAAAAAAAAAAAAAAAAAAAATAAGTCCCAAACGCCTTTTTAACTCGATAAAGTGAAACGAAGTGAAAAGTTTTTAATTAATGTACTCAGGGTCTTATCTGGGTCTTTCCACCTCGTTTGCGCTCTCCCTCTCTTTTTTTTTTTTTTTTTTCTAAAAGAGTATTTATGTCTATTGATGAAATATGTTTTTGAATAAACTCGAAAAACACTGCTCGATGTGTCCATCAAACATTTTCGTGTGCGTGTGTGTGTGTGTGTGTGTGTGTGTGTGTGCATCTTGTTGTCTGTGTATACCTGTACGGATATCTGCCTACAATTATTCCAATAATACCAGTGACCATAAACGTGACAAGTTACTTTCATGTATAACTGCAAATACGAGAAACGCATCTGCAATATCCACCCAGACATTCTCGTGGGTCTCCTACAGCGCTGTTATGGAGCCCTTATAACCCACAAAAAAGACATTTATATAACTTGTTTTACTATATATAATCCCCGTGTTTGGGACGGCGCGTAACTTTATGTATTCGTGATGGAGTCTGTGATTTCCGCCTCTTTTATTTCGCGAATTGTGAACTCCACCAAGGACCATTTATTTATTTATTTATTTATTTTGTTAGTTTCTTTTCCTCGTCATTAATTTGATCTTTTTCTGTGATGGATGGAGTTTCTTTTGTGCTGTCGAGGATGATAAAAGAGTTTTTCTGTAAATAATATACAAGAATTCCCTACATGTTTTATCATATAATTTGAGCTGTATAATTTATATTTAATTTTCATTATTAACTGGGGCAACATTAGTTTGACGTATGTAGAGATGCAGGAGGGAGAATAGATTATACATAATTTATCGTTGATTATTTTTCTTTTTCATATTTCTAAACGAATTTCTGTCACTTATATGAACAATTTTCATAATCGAGATTTTTAGTATTGTCGAAAAATCAGTCTATTCTGTTGATTTGACAGTATGTGTGAAGTTATTCAAACTCCATATATATGTTACATGCCATATTCTGTTTATTTTCTTATTAGTTACACAAACAGACAATAATTTGGTTCTTTCAAGTAGGAAGACGATGTAAATATGAACTTGAATTAACCGAACCTATCAAGTTACAATCAGATTTTCCTTTGGTAGTTATTTACGTATTAGACCTCATAAAGTCAGGCAAGTCTCCCTAATATTTTCCACGTTCTATTAATGCCATTTTGCATTGATGATTTCAGGAAATTGCAACCTATTCACTTTGGTCCTTATTTATTGAACTTACATCTACTTGATCTTTGCCTAAGTATGTCATTCTCTTTGAGATGGAAACCGTTCCACCGCTCTCTCTCTCCCTCCGCTCCTCTTCTCTCTCTCTCTCTCTCTCTCTCGCTCTCTCTCTCTCTCTCTCTCTCTCTCATCTAATCTCTCTATACTATATATATATATATATATATATATATTATATATATATATATATATATATATACACTACATACATACATACTTACATATATATATATATATAGGAGCTTCAAAAGGTGTCCATGATACAACCAGTAAAAGGAATCAAGTTTATTTTCAACGAAACGTTCCGCACATGAAACTTCTGTTCATCATCAGTCTGTAAGAGAGCAAAGAGACACATAAATAAAATTAAATGATAAAAACAAAGGAACTCACAAATATTAAAATAGTCTTAAAAATTAAAAATCAAAGTAAAAACAAACAAAGGTAAAGAGAGAGAGAACAACCCAAACACCATATATATATATATAATATATATATATATATATATATATATATATATATATATATATATATATATATATATATATATATATATTTATATATTCATAAGTTTTACTTTGGTACTTTCTCCTTCTTTCCATTTACTTTTCTTTTCTTCCCTCCCCCTTCTTCTCCTCAGACATCCCTTATAACCCACCCCCACTATCCATCTACCCATACCCCTGAGAGTGTCTCAAAATGGCCAAAGAAGCTTAGCTAAAGAACTTCTGGAGTTTTGAAGTGATGCTGATATGTTTACTCAGGGAGGAGTTTGTTAGGCAATTTTTTATTTATTTATTTATTTATTTATTTATTTATTTATTTATTTATTGCTTCCTTTCGTTTCTCTTGTTGCTATTTCATCATTCATTTGGTGAATTGGCGGTATTTTATTTATTCTATTCACAAGTGACAATGTTTTCCGTTCTTCCTTTGAATTCACTTCAGAGAGGAAAAATGACAACTACGAATACAGTTCATTTCCGAATAACACTTTCAGTTTTCAAACTTCGATGAAAACTGCACATTTCTGCTTAAAATATGAACTATTTAGCCACCTGGGAGCTTGACTTTTTGCTACTCCATTTTAAGTTTAGTTTTATAGCTGTCATTTTTCTTGTGAAGAATTAGAATGTATGAACTTTATATGCAGTTGATGCTCACGATACATTGATTTTGTTTTTTAAATATTGCTAAATCATAGTTTAATGGTTGCTTCAAAAGCATTTAACCTAGGTTCAGATAAAAAAAAGTCTCATGTTCAATCTGATCAGTCTTAAAGGCAAAGATATTATATCCAACCACGATTCTCGAATTTAATTCCTGTCGTCTTAAAAAGGTGAAAGCCTACTTTTCTGGCGTCCTTTTATAAAGAAAAAAAAAATAGATATATTTATTTACTGCAGACAAGAGCCGATTTATTATCACAAAAATATGTTAATTAACATTAGTTATTTATAGCTGGACTGCTTCGTACACTTCTAATTGAGGAAATTCAATTAGTTCTGTCGTGCACTTCTACATACAGTAATAATAATAATAATAATAATAATAATAATAATAATAATAATAATAATAATTGGAAGGAGGGAGAGGACTACTAAGTATAGAGGACTGCGTCAACATCGAAAACAGAGCACTGGGGCAATATCTGAAAACCAGTGAAGACGAGTGGCTAAAGAGTGCATGGGAAAAAGGACTAATAAAAGTAGACGAAGACCCAGAAATATACAGAGACAGGAGAATGACAAATAGAACAGAGGACTGGCACAACAAACCAATGCATGAGACAGACTAAAGAACTAGCCAGCGATGACACATGGCAATGGTTACAGAGGGGAGAGCTAAAGAAGGAAACTGAAGGAATGATAACAGCGGCACAAGATCAGGCCCTAAGAACCAGATATATTCAAAGAACGATAGACGGAAATAACATCTCTCCCATATGTAGGAAGTGCAATACGAAAAATGAAACCATAAACCACATAGCAAGCGAATGCCCGGCACTTGCACAGAACCAGTACAAAAAGAGGCATGATTCAGTAGCAAAAGCCCTCCACTGGAGCCTGTGCAAGAAACATCAGCTACCTTGCAGTAATAAGTGGTACGAGCACCAACCTGAAGGAGTGATAGAAAACGATCAGGCAAAGATCCTCTGGGACTATGGTATCAGAACGGATAGGGTGATACGTGCAAACAGACCAGACGTGACGTTGATTGACAAAATCAAGAAGAAAGTATCACTCATTGATGTCGCAATACCATGGGACACCAGAGTTGAAGAGAAAGAGAGGGAAAAAGTGGATAAGTATCAAGATCTGAAAATAGAAATAAGAAGGATATGGGATATGCCAGTGGAAATCGTACCCATAATCATAGGAGCACTAGGCACGATCCCAAGATCCCTGAAAAGGAATCTAGAAAATCTAGAGGCTGAAGTAGCTCCAGGACTCATGCAGAAGAGTGTGATCCTAGAAACGGCACACATAGTAAGAAAAGTGATGGACTCCTAAGGAGGCAGGATGCAACCCGGAACCCCACACTATAAATACCACCCAGTCGAATTGGAGGACTGTGATAGAGCAAAATAAAAAACATAATAAAAAATAAAAATTAATAATAGTTATTGATACTAATAATATTTTTTGGGAATTCCGGAGGCCTTTGGGGTTTCTTCAGGAACGTTTTATTTTGAGACTCAGTGGAGAAACCTGGCTCTGAAAAAAGAAGTTTTCTTACTTTGGAAAAAACGTTCTTGCTTTGGAAGCTTTCGGAATTCCCAGATTCCTTACTGCCACCCTGGGGAGGACAAGATATACTTGGAAATTATATGTCTATATAATATATATGTGTGTGCGTGTGTGTAAATAAATTTCCTTACTGTTTTATCGATATATATTTTATATACTTATATATATGTATTATATATTATCTATATTATATATATTATAATTTAGATCTATAATATATTATTATTTATATATATTAATATACATATGATATATATATATATATGATATATTTATATATATCGATATAGAGCTATAGCTATTATCGATCTATAGATATTATCTATATCTCTACTATTATATCTTATAGATATCTCTTATCTCGCTAATATTCTATATATCTCTCTATTATATATGATCTAATCTCTATATTCTCTCTCTATATCATACTCATTCTATATCTAGTATATTATATAATCAATCAAAACATCGGTTATTATATAGATATATTCTCTATCTATATCTATACTATCATTAATATCTATATCTCTTATATTATATGATATATATTAATATAAAATAATATATATTATTATATTAACTATATATATATATATATGTATATATATATAATCATAAGATATATAATATATTTATAGATATAATATGTATTATAATATATATATATATATATATATATATATATAGATATATATATATCTATATATATATATATATAGAGTATATATATATATAAGCCCTTTCCTCCGTAAATGAAAGAGATCTGGAAAGTTCCAATTTCCGAAATGTATTGGAGAAATGCTTTGTTGTCACGCTGGAATCCATTTCGTTTTATATTTGTATTTGTCAAAGTCTTGACTCTTACAAGCGATTATTTTTCCTTCAAATTCGAACTAGCTTTCTTTCATGCGTAATGATGGAGTGGGCGTTATGTCATGCGGGTGAATATCTCTTCCACTTTCCTACTTGCAAATTTACAGCCACTAATAAAATGTAAATTAGGCAGTTACATAAGTCAGAGCAATGCCAGTTAAATTCTCCCGCAGCCATATTGAAAATGTAAAGGAATTTTGTTTTTATATAAAAATGCCAATGTTTGTTTTCTTAAAACCACCGTAATGCACTTCCGTCTGCCATTCTATGATGACGACGATGCAAAAGCTTCAATCATTTCTGATGTTTTTATTTATTTTCAAACAAAACTTATTTAGAAAACGTTTCGCAGGCACAAATTCTTTGGTATTGATGTTATATTGGTATTTATAAAGAAATCTAGCTTTGGATCAAAGCTTTGCGAAGAGAGAGAGAGAGAGAGAGAGAGAGAGAGAGAGAGAGAGAGAGAGAGCACTTCTTTGAAGAATTCGTGGGAGGTCAGGCTAATCGTCCTTCCGTGATTAACCACAAAGACATTAGTTTCCCAAGGATAAATTCGAGTTTACGTAATATTTTAGTTGCAATTAAGGTTAGGCATTTGGTTTCGACTGAAAAGAAATGAGCGAATATTCATTTTACGTTTTACATTTGTGTTCAGATGAAGAGAGATGAGCAGAGATTCCTTTTATATTTCAGTCTTTGTAGTACTGACTCGTGGTGAGATCGTTAAATTGTTTATCTTGCGTATGGTATGAAATTGTGAGTTGAACAACCGCACATTGGTTTGGCATTTATAAGATAAATTTATTGTAATGGTCTTCCTCGCATCATAATTATTATTATTTTGGACTAATGATCCTCATCATTAAAAGCTAAAATCAGTAGGTTTTATTTTCACAAGTGCCGAAGGAACGGGCATGCTATACCCTTTTTTGCCCAGACCAAAGACAAAAATAAAGAAGTAAATAAATTAACTCAAAAAGGGGGAAGAAGAGACGATACAATACAGTCAACTTTGAAACTTCACCGACACTTACGTATTTGCAACCAGAGCCATCTCTTGACTGCAAAAGTAACGACAATTCACATTAAAATGTTGAATTTGAATGTTTCTAATTCACACCCGAAGGCAGCAGGTAGCAACTCAACGAATATAATTGTATAAAGAAGGAAATAAATCTGACCGTATATTTCTGTAATGGGGAAAGTCATTGGGTTAAGTCAGTAAGAGAGACGAGTGGAATATGTCCTCTGTTGTGCTTGAAGACTCATAACGGAAGAGAAAGATGGCCCCCAAATGGAACCTTTATGGGGCATCGGAATGAAATGGATGAAGAAGTCGGAGTCGTCTCCCAAAAGGGCTCGGAAACGTCGCTGGCTGAACGACCTTGCGAGTTTGGTTCGTGGGGTTTTAGACGACGAAAGATGTTCGAAACTCGTGCCTGGACTTTCTACTTCAAAATGCTCTTTCGAAGTGGATTATAGCACGGAAAACATAAAAAGATAGTCTTCGGTAAAAAACACAGTAATGCCTACTATATATATATATATATATATATATATATATATATATATATATATATATATATATATATATATACATATAATATATATATATATATATATATATATTTATTGTGTGTGCGTGTGCGAGTTTGTATAAATAGGCATATATAGATGGGTGTATACTTTTATCTATGTTTCTGTGTATGCATCTATAACTGTTAGAATTAAAGCTTTTGTTGTAAAACTGGAATATACAGATGTTTCCATATTCACATAACCATAAAAACATGAATGAAAACGTAAACTTCTAATGATATCTGAGAAGTCCGTTGATTCCATCTTCCATTCCGAAGAGCTCCAAGACTTCGCGAGAGCAGCTGCAGCATCCAATCTTTCACGTCCTTAAAACCCGAGACAGCCTCTTCCCTTCTGGTCGTACTTCTTAAATTAACTCGAGTAAATATCCGGGAGGGAACCGACGGATCTCGAGTCCAGTTCCAGGCTTCTTCTCTCAGACATCCGAAGCCAAAGAACTTCGACGATATTTCTGCCGATAGCGTTTCCGAGTCGTGTTTGGAGGCGCCAGTGAGTAGTGCGCTTTATCCTGCAAATAAAAAATGTTTATTTATTTATTTATTTATTTATTTTTTCTCGGCCTTTAGGCGTCTTCGTCGTCTGGATCTTGAAGTAGAATACTGGGGTTTTGTTACCTGTCCTATTTTCTTTGACTATCTGAATTAACCCGGCATCTTTCCTTGTTGCTGGAATAAGTAATAACATTTCCTTTGTTATTTGCTCTTTAATTTTCCTTTCTTCCCAATTATTATTAGAATGAACGGTCGTTTTTCCTTATCTTCGTTATTTGTTTAATCTCCACTTTTCCTCATAATTAACGAATTTGCGAGAATTGTAATCTCATATCTTCTTACTGGAGATTACCTCATTCATACTCTCGTAAACTCCTTTGCATATTGTGCAGACACAGATAACTCCTAATGAAATAATGATAAGCAAGTCGAATAGGAATTAAAATGACAATCATGAAAAACAATAGTAATATGGAAAAGCCGTAAATCATATAGTAAAATTCCTGTGCTTTATAACTTCACAAATAATAATAATAATAATAATAATAATAATAATAATAATAATAATAATAATAATAATAATAATAATAATAATAATAATAATAATAATAATAATAATAATAATAATAATAATAATAATAATAATAATAATAATAATAATAATAATAATAATAATAATAATAATAATAATAATAATAATAATAATAATAATAATAATAATAATAATAATAATAAGTACAAAAGTAAGCCAAAACCTAAAAGACTAAATTCTCCGGCCAGATACCTCAAAGAAACAAAAGACAAAAACAAGAGGAAATAAGAGATTTTCTTGTCATAATATTTCCAGCAGTTTGAAGAATTCCATCAACAAAAGAGATTGGAATTTTGGAATCGGAAAATCTAGTTTTCTCATCACTGGAAAATTTCTCTGTCATGAAGACTTTTAAGCCTTTTGGTAATGTTTAGGGATGGTCGGTTTGTGGTATTCTGCTTTCTGCAGTTAACAGTATTCCCTTCTCAAAGCTTTTTATGTTGGCTGTTTATTCTAGTGTTTTTAAGTATTGATATATAGTGAATTATATTTTCCAGCAGTTCCTTCATAGTTGTAAAAATATAATACTTGATACTTATCTTGAAATCGTGCAATTAACTTTAGCTTTTAGTTTTCTGAAAACAAACTATTGTGCCGGCTTTGTCTGTCCGTCCGCACTTTTTCTGTCCGCCATCAGATCTCAAAATCTACTGCCCTCCTGTCCCGCCCGCCCCGGGGCGACTCGGTGGACCTCCTGGCCCGCTCGCCCTGTGGCGGCTCGGCGTACAACACCCCACCCCCACCCCCCGGGACAGGCTCGGCGGGCCTCCTGGCCCACCCACCCCGGGGCGGCTCGGCGGGCTTCCTGGATATATATATATATATATATATATATATATATATATATATTATATATATATATATATATATATATATATATACATATATATATATATATATATATATATATATATATATATATATATATATATATATATATATATATATATATATATATATATATATATATATATATATATATATATACATATAATATATATATATATATATATATATATATATATATATATATATATCTATATATATATATATATACACATACATACATACACACACTTGGCTGTTGTAAGGAGCTAATGAATGAAATGTATAAGAAGAAAAGGAGGAAGAATTATAAGGAAAAATAAGGAAAACTGGAACTGAGCTGGCTTGTCAGAAAGCTGATGAATGTAAGGGCTAGGAATTGAGGAACACCTGCAAGAAAAATTGAAAAATAGAAACTTGATCGAACGCAGTAAGGAAATTGATAATAGCAGGAAGGAGAAGAAAGAGAGGAAAGCCAAGAAGTAGAGGAGTACAGAAAAAAAGGCCTTTATTGACTGTTATGAGGATTGTCTTTTGACAGTAGTAAACATCCCTGACAGGATAAGAAGGAACCGGGGCCAGTTGGTCGACCCGCCTCCCCCTCCCCTCATCATTCCCTGTCAGGAGCACATCGTGATTATCTGTTTACTCCCTAGAGACGCCATTTTTTTTCTTCTTCTTCTTCTCCTCTCGCTCTCGTTGGCGGTTGGGGAGAGAGATATCCCTAGAAAGACTCATCTCTTTATATGTATATATGGGAGAAGAGGAAGAGGTGGAATATACCTTTGATAATTGGGGAAAGATATTCAATAATGCCAGTTCTAATGGAGGCTTAAAAGAAAGATAGTTATTTGTATTCAGTTTTATTGAAGCAAACTTAAACAATTTAAAACCTTTTTGGTTGGAGAAATTTTCCATATCTATTATGCAGTGTAATTATGACTTCAAACAAATCTGCGGAAAGAAAAATGAAAAAAAGAAAGAGAGGAAAACGACGGGAAACGAATTGAGCTCCATTTCTGTCTGTCAGGAATTCATCGAGAGAAAAGAGAGAATCTATCTGTCAGCTTTGTCAGATATTCTTACAAGAGGCGTTTAATGCTTTCCTTGAAGTGGATTTCCGTGGGAAAGATAAAAGAACTAAAGAAGTAGTTTATTTATGAATGCAAAATTAAGTGTTCCTTCTTGGAATGCAGGTAAATACAGTGGAAGACACGAAATGTGTATAGAACTACATTATTTTTAGTTTCAGCTACGGGTTAATCTCCACTGCCTAAATAGATAATATTTTTCATATTTTTCAGTGATAAAAAAACATTAAAATTTTTTTTGAAAATGAAAATTTACATTTATATATAAAAAAAATATGTCCGTATTAGTAGTACGAATATCAATCAGTATTTGAATGTAAAAGAAAAATCTCTCCCCTCTGTTCTCAAAGCTCCCTAACCCCTTCCGGAATAACTGTGATCGCTCGGTAAATATCAATGAGAATTCATGCATTCCAAATGCACACACTCACTTTATATATATATATATATATATATATATATATATATATATATATATATATATATATATATATATATTTTAAATCGTTCTTGCTCTTGCAACCAGAGATTGATTGCCGTTCTCACTTCAGCTCGAAATAAAATTTAATATTATCCAGTATATCTTCATTCAAAAAGGACGTACATATATATATTATATATATATATATATATATATATATATATATATACATATATATATATATATATATATATATATATATATATATATATATATATATAAATAAAGTGATGTGTGCATTTGGAATGCATGAATTCTCATTGATATTTACCGAGCGATCTCGTACAATATATATATATATATATATATATATAGTATATATATATATATATATATATATATATACAATAATATATATACATATATATATATATAATATAATATATATATTGTACGTCCTTTTTGAATGAAGATATACTGGATAATATTAAATTTTATTTCGAGCTGAAGTGAGAACGGCAATCAATCTCTGGTTGCAAGAACGATTTTTTAAAAATAAAATCAGTTTGCTATCATTATAACAGCACATCAGAAACGACACTTGCTTACAATAATTCTACTAATACCGCCACTATGTTTAGTAGTCATCGCTTCTAACGTTTCTACTTTTAGTAATATCAACCATGAATCCTTACAGACACTTAAAATACTTTTGTAATGTTTCAACTGCAATATTCGAAGTCTCGTTAACAGTGCGTCGAATTTAACAGTTCAGCAATAGTTGTGCATTGCAATGGTGCAACGGGACATCCGAGCTCTAATGTGCAATTCTGGATTGGGAAACAATTAGGCCCTACTTTGGCGAATTCCCGGAAGTAACAGCTTTGCATTAATTTCAGAATGGATAACCAAATGGCCACTTTACAGGAAAGTGTCGTTCAAATGTTTTTAATGATATCTGAAACCCATTGCGTTAACAAAGGTTAAATGTAACATTTAAAGTTCTATCTCCAAGTCACATTGATAGTCGCTGGATAGTCCTTCAAAAGTCCAACTTAGGTCCCTCACAAGTCCCTCGATTGTCGGATAACAGTCCCTTAAAAGTAAAAAAAAAAAAATAAATAAATAAATAAATAAAAAAGAAATCCTTCACAAGTCAACCCAAAGCCCCTCGAAGTTCCTCAATGGTCATACAAAAGGATTTCTCAAAACTCCTGCAAGAAAGTCCCTCGACAGTCATTCACAAATATGAAAGTTATTGTAAATGTCAGGTCACAGACGGAAGGAGACTAAACATTCACTAATCCTAAATGGAGAAGAGAGAGAGAGAGAGAGAGAGAGAGAGAGAGAGAGCAAGTTACACATAGGTTTACACTCAGCATTCAAGCAACGTAATAGTTATTATGTCATATTGGATCACAGTAACAGCTCGGCATGAGAGTCACGCTGTAATGGCATTTGATTCCCCTCTCCCTCTGAATGCATTGCTGGAAAAACGTTGTTGCCCTTTGGAATAGCAACATCGAGGCATCATCCAGAGAAGTACAAGGCCATAGTATCAGTCCTGCCGGGATTTCCTTAAAAAACACGAAAACAAAACGTTGATGAAATCTCCCTTAGTACACTCAAATAAAGTTGCGTTTCAAATGGAAACTGTTTAATTGTCGTTATGTAATTATTAACCTATATTTAGGAAGTAGTATTTATTCCAAAATCGAGGCGAGAAGTTACAGGTACTTAATTATGTTTTTAGATTTCGCATAGATAAGGACATTTCTTAAGCCAAGATCTCTCTACCTACGAGAAACTGTCGTGGGTTAAACAGCGTATTACGTGATGCTTGGAAAGACGAACTGCATCTCTGTCATAAGGGAAATTTTATGTAGCTAAGAGTATGATTTTCACACTAACGAGCGATACTCATCTCGTGAAGAGGATAACCACCAATGATCCGCATAGCAACCATCGTGGCGACCCTAAGGAACCAATCAGCGCGCAGTACATCTGTCAAACGGTTCTTAGTCGAGTTAGTTACCAATGCAGTAGTTGTTACAAGTTTTTTCACGCCGGAAGACTGAAAATATTACGCAATTTTGTGCGATTTTTCATTCATTTTACTAATTGTTTAATTGTTAACTCTTCCAGTCCAGTATACGATATTGTGAAGTGTCGCTTTAGGCAAGGGTAATGAAACAAATGAATAAATGCCACAATTAACGCTCATGTAAATTATTTATGAGTTCTTTCTATGAAACCAGTGTTTCTGCTGCTCCTCATTCATCAAGTTGGTGAATCTTGTTAAGTGATAACTTGGTATGAACTCGATGACTGTGTAACAGAAGATAAAAGATAGCAGTATAATATTGCCTAGAAATGAATGCGAAAAGTATTGTTCTTGATAAACCTGAAGTTGGGGAGGGACTCGGCGTTTGGAAGTTTTATGTTTAACGAACGTTCTGGACCTGACTATTTATCCAAAGGTATTCACATTCTCTAATGATAAACAGTTGTTGAAACCAGCATTATCTTTTTCCTGCTGCTTTGTGAAGACAAACGAGCCGAATGACTGAAATGAAAGGAAGTGATACAGAAATATGGTTTATATTTTTATTTGAATGGCTTCCAGTTCCAGTTGCCAGAACGATCTATACCCAACTGCCCCAAAATAAAAGCCTCAGAAGTATTTCCCATTTGTGAAGGCTTCAGTCCTCGTTGCCCTTAGTCAGTACTTGAAAGACCTTCGGGGAGAGGGCTGCCCTATGACTCATTAGGATGACCTGTAGAAGTACGTTTGTTTGTTTGTATGGTGTTTTCACGTTGCATGGAACCAATGGTTATTCAGCAACGGGACCAACGGCTTTACGTGACTTCCGAACCACGTCGAGAGTGAATTTCTATCACCATAAATACACATATCTCACACCTCAGTGGAATGCCCGAGAATCGAACTCGCGGCCCCCGAGGTAGCAAGCCAACACCATACCGACTAGGCCCCTCAGACGCTTGTAGAAGTACGTAGCCTCCTAAGGAAGGACTCGAGACTTTTTGAAGAGTGAGGACTGATGCACTGATAACGGATAGACTGATGGATGAGGATGGTAGTCATAGGAGGACAGCCATCGCCTTCTCTGGCTGTTGTTGGTGAGTGTTCCGATGATGATTTCTGCAATAGGTCTAAGGTGGCATCACCTGAACCATATTGTAATGTTATATTGTCAGGTGTTTATGTATTGCTCGCTCTTTTGTTATTAGTTCATTGGCTTGTTCGTTTGTTGTTCGTTCATTGCAGAACCTTAATTGTTCACATTAGTGATAAAGGCATCTTTGCCTACCTAACATTTATTCATTTTTATTTTACGCTTGAGTAAAGCATTCGATACTGTATAGGGTTTTTGATGCATTTCCCACTGACTCGTCATTAGTGACGCATAATTCCACTGCGTGTTCGATTCTTATCTTTGACGTATGTTTGAGTTTTTAAACGTGAAAATAAATATGAATTTATCCCTTATTTTTTTAAAGCAAAATGTACCAACTGCTTTAAAATGTGTAAGCAGCTCTGATTAAAAAAAGGATACGTCTATTTTTCCAAAAATGTTTTGATAGTATAGTGTCTTTATGCCGAAAGGAGTTTAGTTTCCCTAAGTTTAAAATTTTGTTAAGCGGATTACGAGAACTTGAATTTTGCAAAGTTTAAACGTTTCTCTTATAAAATGCTTTTTATTTCATAGAGAAGGATCCCTTTAATGTTGTGTTGTCTTTGATTTAATTAATATATATAATTTTAGTATCAGTATTAGTGGCACATAATATAAATAAAGCTTTCCACGAAAAGATACACTGCCTGGGTTGAGTGAAGGCAGCATCAACATCAAACTCTTTGTGGTTATCATTAAGTGTCATTAGTAAATCCAAATAAATCTTTGCTAATTTCACTAAAGTAATGTATGCACGCATGCGCACTCCGATTATATATATGCAAAAACAAGTGAAATATGAGGTCGTAGGAAGAAAATATTTGATAAGTAATATTATATGAAGAAAGTGAAATGAAAAGTTTTCGATATATATTTTGATTTATAAAATATAGCCAGATCTTTTTACGGCGAAAGGATGGGTCAAGTTTAAAAGATATATTTTATGGCTGACGTCAGTTATTCTTTGTAGATTACCGCATGATACAATTCATCGTTCATCGAGTGTTGTGGCTTTGTTACTTTGACATGTCCAGCAAAACAAATAGATAAATGAAATGTCAAGAAAAAACAGACAAATAAATAATGTAGTAACGAGACTGGCATACTTGTGGAGTAACTATGCATTTGCATATCTACGTGTGACGTCTTCTCTTATAATTGTATGTAGTTGAAATAGACGCGTAAGTAAATCGAATACTTTTAAGTAAAAAAGGAAGAAACATCCTAAAACCGGCAAACGTTTTACCTTCGGTTTTTCATTGTTTTAGTTTGAGTTTAACTTTATTTATTATAATACAAAATTTAATGGCTTGTTCTTGAGGTTAGGTTTATGTGTCCTTTGGGTATGGGATTGTTTATGTTTGTCAGTTCAGTTTGGTTTTCTTATCTTTGTTATTTGAAAACCCTATTTTTAGGGTTACGTAAAATAGACTGGAAATTATCGCTGAGAATATAAAAAAATTTAAAAGGTTTGTCTGGTTAAAACCTTTGTCTCGTACCAATACACGCTTATATATATATATATATATATATATATATATATATATATATAATATATATATATATATATATATATATATATATATATCCTAAATATATATATATATATATATATATATATATATATATATATATATATATATATATAAATCCAAAATAATTGAAGAGTATTTTATTGTCTATAAGATGCAAGCCGGAATGGGTATGACATCGTACTATCTGTTAAATATGACTTAAACTGTCATAAATCAGCAGAAAAGAAAACGGAAAAATCCTTTGCGAAGTTCATAAATATGCAAAAAAATGCTTTTAAAATGCCAAGAAATATATCTGACCTGCCCGAAACATAGTAACAAAATCTGACTGAAATGGAGGGTACGTAGTATGAGATCATAAATCATGAAAAAAAAAAAAAAAAAAAATCCTACAATGGTCCACTTTCCCATCCACAGAATTTAAATCATGTCTGAACTGCTTCAAAACGACAGAAATTTGGTTGGCTTTTTTTGTAACGTGAGGTATGTTCTTTCTAACATGTATTGTTTTTTTGTTTTTGTTTTTTTTTTCATCATTCAGATGAAAGTCTGTTTAAGACAGCAATATATGAGGGAGCGCTTTAGCATGCAAGTCTGTATCAAATTAAATTAGGTTATTGAGAAGTGAAATTACTAAGAGCAAAAAACAGATATATTCAATGATGTCACTGAGTGTTTTTGGTGACACTTGTGTATGAGTGTGTGTGTGTGTAAAAGTTAAAAACGTCTTATGTCTGCGTTAAATTCTCAATTTACAAGTAAAACACTACCAAACTGTATAATTTAGTTTCCTTCTCATAAGATAACAGTGATCATATCTAATGCATCAACATAAAAAGAATGTTACGCTCACCAACCTGAAACCAAATGCAGTGAAAACACTGCTTATCAATAATAATAGTTAAAAAAAATACTCAGAAAATTACCTCCAATAATTTCGGTAATCTGTCCAGCAACCATTAAGAGGAACAAGTTGAACTGTAAAGGGTGAAATAAGACGTTGAAGGAATCCATGTTTATTTTCCTACATCATATTCCCATGGCAGAGATAATTGTCATTCAAGAAAGAATGGATTTTATGGTCTTTTAGGCGAGAATAAATATAAGTGACTTGATAAAAGAGGTCACTTAACTTTTGCTGATAATTTTACTTTCTCGTCCAACTTTTGCACTGGACGAGAAAACCGAAGAATCATTTGGTAAAGGAAAACATTAAATTTTGAGAAAATTAGTGAGAAAAGGAATAAATTTTTTCAGTCTTTATTGGACGATGTAAAAAACGAACGAATATATGAAAGAAATCTCTTAGATCTCTTAAGATAATGATTACACTAAAACATGATTACCATCTTTATCTCCACTGGACGGAAAGAAGGAAAAATGTCATCCAACAGACGCATCAATGAGACGACCCTGAAAAGACAAATGAATTGAAAAGAACCTCCTCAGCTTCTGGTATCAATAACCTTTGATGGGGGGGGGGGGGGGGGAGGGGGGGGGGGGGGGGGAGGAGATAATTGCGATAAATGGAAGTGGTAAAACGGGAGAGGCATCTTGTCGTGGAGGATCAAAGGACTTCTTAGTAGGAGAGGAGGGAAGGATCCTGTCGCGAAAGAAATGGGACGAGGGAAATCATTATTCTCTCCTTTTGCCGATGAATGGGGACAAAAGGTCGAGGATTCGTCAACTTATTAATATGATATTATATTTGTCTCTCGAATGAGAAAGGGAGAATGTGGAGGATGGGTGGTCATTTAATATTTCCTCCTCTAATGAGAAGGACGATTGTGGATGAATTTTAATTTATTGTGAAACATGAGGCGGTAAATCTGTTGACAAGAGGAATGGAGGATCAGAGACCAAGGAACGATAAAAATATCTTGCATGAATAAGAGAGGAAACAGTGGATTATTATCAGATATTGTTTCAGATAATGAAGAAAAAGAGGGAAAATTGAGATTCACTTTGATTGTGCGTGGGAAGAGAGAGAGAGAGAGAGAGAGAGAGAGAGATATGGAAGTTTTTAACATAGTTCAGTATTATTTCATTAGATTAAACCTATTCACGTGGAACAAGCCCACCCTCCAGAGGGGCCATTGACTTGAAATTCAAGCTTTCCAAAAAATATTAGTGTCAACCTCCCACCTCAGACCCAACACTGCAGCAGTAACTGATCATGATACAGAGCCTGATTCGTCATTTCCCTGGGGGAGGCGCGAACCCACGAAATCTGCATTTGAGCGGCATACCACGACGCTAGCCACCACACTAACGGACCAGTAAATTACTTGATAACGAAGGCAGGAGAAGAAACTACTGAAGGAGGTCTTAATATTTAATGAAAACAAAAAATGCAATGAAATAAATAAATGGAATAAAATGGGAAGACATGAGGTGTCTACGCATGTCCGAGATAGACAAGAAGACATACGCATTGTCTAAGCCTTGGACATGCGGACAGATGGTCCTAATTCCGGAATTGTCGGAACTGGGTCGAGTAGCCTGTGGTGAAGGGTCATATTCCCGTATTGCGATTTGGAATTGGCAGCCAACCAACCATGAGCATATAAACAGAAAATAATTTTTGTCACAAAAATTAACAAACATGCTTCATGGTTCCTAGCAACAGTTTTGCTCTCATTGAGACATTCAGCCTCGTTTCGGATATGTTTTGTGCCCCTGAACCTAGCTACAATTTGGTTTAAAACTGAAACGCAAATTTACCGAATTCTTTGCATTTTCGTCATCAGAATATTGGTGCCATTTTTGATAAAAAGAATTACGCAAAGCTTTGGAATTTAACTTTACTGCAACAGCGACAAAAATTCTCAGCATTTTAAAAGCGCTTCCATCATTATTCATGATGATATTGTTGGGGGATTTCCGTGAAAATTGTTTAATAATGAATATAAAGTTTGTAATTGCAATGAGTGTCTGTGTGTGTGTGTTTGTTTGTGTGTGTGTTTGAATCGTGCTGCTACGTCCTTTCGTCTTTCAATGGAGAGTCGTAGATCTGAGTTCGGTGGACACTTCTGGGGTCATGACGCCAGGGGCTTCCTCAGTAATTCCTGACTTTGTTCTCCTTCAGATGTAGAGGCAGTTCTTCGTCTCAAGCCGCCTCCTCCTCCTCCTTTTGAGAACATATATATATATACATACATACATACATACATACATACATACATACATAAATATATATATATATGTATATATATACACACACACACATATATATATATATATATATAATATATATATATATATATATATATATATATATATATATATATGTGTGTGTGTATGTATGTTGGTGGCACACACACACACTGTCATTTACGTTTATCAATCTGATAACGATAGAGATCATCGGGAAAAGTTATTTATGTCATTAGCATAAAGTGAATAAAAAAAAAAGCTCATTTGCATACGTGATGCAAATTGATATTCACATTTGCTGGGATTATATTTCCAATATGTTGGGCAGGTTACTGTGTATGTATGTATACACAGGTGTATTATATATATATATATATATATATATATATATATATATATATATATATATATATATATATATATGTGTGTGTGTGTGCGAAGTGAGAGAGAGCGAGAGAGAGAGAGGAAGAGGAGAGAGAGAGAGAGAGAGTGTTTTTATAGTATCCAGTAGTGTGTCTGAGATAATTATCTTTATGGCGTCATAATTTCCTGACCTTTCCCGAAAATACTTTCTTGTTTTTGACTTTTATTTTGACGGAAATGAGAAACATCTCATTTCCATTTTGTTCCTCTTTTCTCTCTTTCTCTCCTGGTTATTTATTGCTCCTTTTCACTTATAATGGTTTTTATTGCAATAATATCATCATCATCATATATATTCTGTTTCGTGGGATGCTGTCATTCTGTACAGTCATTATAGGTATTCCTATGTCATTGTAACGAGTATCTTTCTCGTATATATATTTTTTCGACTCTAAGGGTCCATTAATATCCACAAAAAAGTTAATTTCTGTCGTTTCGACTCATTTTTCTCAATTCAGAGTCGCTGTCTCGTCTTCTTTATCGTTTCACGTTGAATCTTCCTTCAGAAATGTGTTCGAGTGAGTCTGGACCTGTTATATTTATTTGTCTCCGCTTCTGCTCTAAGAATATTGTCCCTTTGTGATTTTCAAAGTAAGCCTAGGCAATGTGTTTCTTAATTCTGCACCACAAATATTGTCCCTTTCCGTTTGTCTCTTACCCTCGAGTGGCTTCTGTTCCTCGCAAGATTAATTCACAAGTGTCAAACTATTATATACTCCACCTTGAAATAAAGTTTGATTCTGCTGAAATCAGTAACTTCACTGTTCTGATTTACAATTTAGTAAAGAGAAGCGTTTAAAAAAGCGATCAAAATTCCGCCCACACTCCACCATAAACATGGGAGGTGTTACGACCTTATTTACGGCCGTAATTTCAAGGGTTCTTGTCTATACTCAGAATTTGCGGTCAGTAAAAATGTAACACAGTAACTTAGGAACAAAAGAACAAACACCTCAACAAAAGTTACAATATATATTTATACAAAAATGTGATGGTTGATAAAGTTAATAATAACAATAAATATATATACCAAGGGAAAAGAAACCAACCTTAAGATCTTAAAAGATCACCTACAGCTAAATTAAACCCTAAGCCAAGAAATCAGAAATTTTAAATAGCATAACTTTAGGTAGTTATCTTCCAAATCACTGGCCTGATAAAGCTAACCTAAGCAACTAAGTTAGGCAGAAGGAAGAAAGAGAAAATAAATGGGAAAACTTAATATTATTCCTATCTAACATATACAAACTAAGTTACACTAAAAAACTTAGTAACTAGAATATATGTTATTATAATAATATAGAAACCTCCAGTTATTAAACAATAAAAAAATGAAAATTAATAATCTTACAAGTTCAAAAATAAGAAATAATAACGAGAGGATTGCCAGAACATATCATCAGACCATACAAGCTCCAGTAGACTGTACTGCAAACAGGGGTGTACAAATCTACAGGTACACAGCGATCTACAATCGTCTTAGTTATAAAAACATCTCATACCTGTAGAAAGCCGCCCTACTTGTCTCCACGAGTTCCAAGAACTTACTGACGCTGTTGAATGAATCAAACTGCTCCAGCTGCAATGCCTGTAGGCAACTCAAAGTACCTCAGGGACTCTGAGGGTGGAAGCCTCCGAGAATCCGGGACGTCTACGGATCTCGCACGCCACAAACTGCACGTTTCTATGATAATACGGGCCAACTCATTCGAAATCCTTTCGACAAACGAGGGAAGGGGCGTGACTGGCGAATGCCGCGGGTGACCAAACACCAGCGACCACACACAGGGCAGCGAAGGATTAGGTAAGCCGTGATCCAAAATATAATCTTACAAAAACGGAAGAAGTGATCGTAAATTCAGAGGCAAAGCGCCAGGCTGTGAGGAGGAACACGAACTCACTCTCTCACGTATCACAACCCTTAGGATCAAGCCTTCCACTCGAGTCAACACAGCTCATAGGAGAGAAAAAACAACGATCGTTAATAAGGCACTTCAGTAGTTCACTAATACCGGGGGAGAAGGTGGTAAACAAAACGCCTAAGAAAAACAAAGCAAAACTGCAAAGTCATATGACTTTCTTACAGAGTTCATCAAACTAAGAAACGATACTAGCTTGTTAGTAAACTTAAACTAAAATAAAATCAAAAGGTTGGACAAATTATAATGAAATTACTTTCTTCTAATAGGAGGCGAAGCGTCAATACAGAAGTGATACCGGTGTTGACCATCGATAAAATGGAAATGAACAGCCAGAATCAGTTTCGATGGCCAGACAATTACATGCAAGCGGATGCTTCATTAAGGGTCGAGCCTTCGTGTGTACACATGAATTATTATTGGATGAATGTGCGTTTGCCAAATCTGTATTGTTGGTGTTGACTG
>NC_087215.1:8869169-8871669 GCF_015104395.2 Macrobrachium nipponense | reverse complement strand
CCAATGAATGGTCCTAATGGGAAGACACTGGAGGAATTCGGCAGAAGGCAATTCGTGTAATTGCTTGGGGAGTTTTTCCTTCATCTAGAATCATTAATCTCCGGGAGCGGCGAAATGGCTCAATACCAAAAGGACTATAAAGACCAGAAGGGTTGCAATAGATAAAGGCCTAACAGTTAAGACTTTTGCACTACTGCATGACGTGCAAGGATGAGGTTGTTAACCTCATATTTTTTTCATCCCATTGGGAGACGTTGGTTGTACCCATATGCATGTTATAATACTATATACACTTCATTTGTATCCCTTCTGTCATTATTTTTTTCAAAGTCTCGATATGCGACGTTCGGCTTCTCAGTTAGCCCTTCCCAACACCTGCGTCGTGATAAACATCCGATATACAAACACTTAACCTCACCCTTGTCTCAAATCTCAACCTCCACTGTTCTTCCCCCATTAGTCCTTTTCTCGCCTGTTTGACTCTCACTGAAAATCCTGTCATGTCCTTCCCCTCAGCATTCTTCGCCCTTCTAATTGCTCTCCGTCTATCATCAAGAGACGCACCATATGAATCCTCAAGCTTATACTTTTAACTCCTTCCACTCTTTTATTTCATTCAGATCTGCATTTCCTCTGTCCTGGATAGGCTACTTTAGAATCCGATTGTTTATGAAACTCGTGTAGTAAACTTCATCTTCAGCATTTGCTCAGTTTTATCTCCAGGCTCTGGAACAAATTAGTGACGTAGATTGATAGACAGGTGGATAAATATATAGATAGATAGATCCTTTCCTATACCCCAGTGTTATTTAGATAGACATAGCTAAGTAGAATCTTGTCCCGGACCACATTCCATTAGCTGGTGTCTCCCATCACGTCAGTGGAAGCGATACCACCAGCTACCGCGGTAGCTGGGTGGTATCGCTTCCACTGACGTTCCTGGATTTTAAATGTACCTGCGTTCGCGCCCAAGTACAAGGTAAATCTATTATCGAGAAAAAATTTGCCCCTTCGGTTAAGCATATATGAAAATATATAATTCCGAGGTAGAGCGAATTAGATATTAAAGGACATTGTAGCTCGATATATATATATATATATATATATATATTATATATATATAATATATATACATACATACATCATACATACATACATATATATATATATATATATATATATATATATATATATATATATATATATATATGTATTTATTTGGGGTCAATCCGTTTTGATAATCCTCTTCCTTTGTTCCCGTGAGGGTCATTGCTTCTTATTTCCTTCTTTGTTATCTTTTATTCGTTGAGATAGACCCGTTTTGGATATCTCAGTTCATTGTTATCTATGGTTAAAGCATTATATCCTCTGTTTATGCTGATTCTTTAGATTAAATATAGGGACGTTTTTGTAGGTTTTTAGATTCTCCCAAAGATTTTCGTATAACAACGTTTAAAAGAAGGGGCTATTACAGACTTCATTCATCACTTCTGTTGTTATTATGTGTTGTTTTTTACGTAATTACTGCTGGAGTATTTCCCATCTGTATGGTTTGTCGATACCATATAAAGTATTTGGTAAATCTATGGTACTATTCCAAGGCGGCCTAGACTATGGCAGTTGCGGTTTTTCTATGCAGTTTTACCTCCTGAACAAGAATTTTAAGTAATATATATTCGGACGACTGTAATTAACACCCGGGGGCCAGTACTAAACACGGCGAAATACATTGGACGCCCCAATCCCTAATGGATGTCGTCTACGCGGTTACGTTCCTTGCAGTGGTAATTCTACAGAATAGTTCCACACGAACTGCAAGGAACGTAACCGCGGGTACGACATCCACTAGGGATTGGGCGTCCAATGTATTTCGCCGTGTTTAGTACTGGCACTTGGGGGTTAATTACAGTCGTCCGAATAAATATACTTAAAATTCTTGTTCAGGGGGTAAAACTGCGTAGAAAAACCGCAACTGCCATAGTCTAGGCCGCCGCGGATTAGTATCCTAGATCTACCAAATATTTATTAATATATTTATATTTAAACTTATACATTCTCTCCCGCTGAAGGTTAATTTATTCATTTTTTTTAAATACACAGGCTCACACAACAACAACAAAAAAAACACACACACACACACACACTCACACGGAATAAGGGAAAATGATTAAAAGGAAGGAAATTTAAACCAATTTTTTTCCTAGTTGCAGAGGAGTCGTAGGAGAGCGACCATTGGCACGTGCTGTCATTTAGCCCGAATGTTTTTGCCTATTATTGATAACTTCGCGAGGAGGATGGAAAATAGGGAGGGGGGAAGAAATTTTGTATGAAGTGAGAGAGAGAGAGAGAGAGAGAGAGAAGAGAGAGGGTGTGGCCTGGGTCAGGTAAATTAGGTCTTACGTAAGTCAAATTTTCTGTTTCATTTAGTTGTATAACTTATTTTCAGGTTTTCAATCACTCTGGGAGTAAGCCTACAACTATTTGTTGTTGTTGTTGTTGT
>NC_087215.1:8856669-8864169 GCF_015104395.2 Macrobrachium nipponense | reverse complement strand
AATGTACACACACATACAAACACACGTGTATATATATATATATATATATATATATATATATATATATATATATATATATATATATATATATATATATATATATATATCTTATATACAAATATGCATCTATCTATATATGTGTGTATGCGTGTGAACGTAGTGTGTATGTATATATATATATATATATATATATATATATATATATATATAATATATATATATATATATATATATATAAATATATATATAAATCTTGAGGATTTTTATGGATACTCATCCTGAGCATAGTTTCATGCCTTTTCATGGGCGTCTTTAAACCAGAGAGGGACACCACTAAATGCCGTGTATTTGTTTTCTTTCTAATTTGTATGAAAAAAGTTCTAAATCCCCAACTGCAGTGAGTCACAACATGGGCGCAATATTTCCTGGGCCTTCATTAAACCAAAAGTTAGCTCCGCTCTCCTGCAGTTAAGATTGGTAAGTTTTTATTATGCTTTGATCTTGAAAAGGCATTCAATCAAATTGCTTTGCCAGAAAATGATCAAAATAGGCTACTGATTCTTTGGTATAGAAATATTGAGAAAGCAGATTATTCATTAGTAGGGTATAAATGTTCTAGGTTGAGTTTCGAATTAAGATGTAGTCCCACAATTCTCATGTTGGCCCTCTTTAAAATTTTGATATTGGATGAAGCACCGGACTCCAAAATAAACAGGATGAAGTCTCTTGTATATCAACTAATGTATATGGACAATGGGGCATACATTACAGATGAGGAAGCTGATCTTAAATGGGCATATTCTGTGCTTTCCTGATATATTCAAAAACCTTATAGATTTAACTTGCAACAGTTTGCAACAAATTGTTCATCTCTAAAAGAGAATATTGATGATGATTTTGATAAAGTGACCTCTGACCCTATTAAACTGCTAGGTCTTCAGTGGTATCGTTCCACTGATAAGATTTCTACCAAGGCAATCATTTTAGATATTTCGGCAAACACTAAGAGACTTATTTTGAAGTCTATTGCTAGCCATTTTGATGTGTACAATTGTAATGCTCCCCTTCTGAACAGAGCAAAGCTATTTTTGCACGATTTGCAAGTTCAAAGAAATTTGGGATGGGATGATACCTTGACAGACTCTCAAGTGAGGGAGTGGCGTTGTATTTGCCAGGGCAGGCAAACTCTTCTCCACCAGTTATGTTGGACCAGAAATGTTGGAAATAGGGAGGATTTATATGATCTTGTAGGATTTGCCGACAGTAGTAAGGTCATGTTTGGTTGCGTCATTTACCTTCTTAACTGAATACAAATGTTGTTTCTTTCGTAATGTCAAAATCGAAGATTGTCAACAAACAATTGGAGTCAAAATCCATTCCGTCTCTTGAGCTACAAGCATTGTCTTTGGGTACAGAGTGCTTAATTGATATATATCAAGATATTGCTGGAGATCGGTGCATTGAAGCTATAAAGATTAATAAACTGCGAATGTACTCTGACAGTCTGGTTACGGTTAGCTGGGTCAACTCGTATGTACATAGCTTGATAAATGCAGAAACGCTCAGTGTTTGTTCTTAATAGACTAGAACACATTGCTAACTTGTGTGAGGCACATCAGGTGGAGTTTTCTTTTGTTTCAGGTGTACCAGAACCCAGCTGACTGTGTAACCAGACCTATTTCTCATAATCAGTTAACTAAGACTAATTTTATCACGGGACCAGAATTTTGACTGATGCATCAGATAACACTATTAGTAGAGATATTCTTACAGTACTGGTTCCAGACCCAGATTATTCTGAAAGGGTAGAAAAGTTTGCAGGATATGTTGAAATTCAAGGCACTGATCATATCAATTGATTCCTCCTGAAAAAGTATCTAGTTTTGGTAAGCTGGTTAATATAACGCTTTACTGTTAAAGTTTGTAAATTGTCTGCAAACCTCCCATAGTTCGCAAACATCCAGACAAGTATCCCATTTGTTTCTTCACTCTGCTGATTTTAACTATTACAGGGAGGCATATCATAGAGTAATTCTGTTGGACCAGAGAAGTCTGTTTCCTGAGATTTTTGAGTACTTTGATTCTGCTTCAAAGAAATTAAGTGATATTCCACCTTTGGTTTCTCAGTTAAATGTATACCAAGATAACAAAGGGTTGCTGAGAGTAAAAAGTAAGTGTGACAGAATTAAGAAAATTAGGAAATACAGGGAGTATGGTTTTCCACTGCTGATGTCAAAGTGTAGCCCATTAGTTCCTTTGTTAATTAGGCACACACATCTTAGCTTACATCATGCGGGTGTTATTCTGTTATACAAGAAATTAGGAAAACTGTTTGGATTCCCCTATATATTTTCTTTAGTAAAGAAGTATATAAGGGCCTGTATTGGATGCAAAAGGTTCAGGAAAGACCTATTAAATTAAATCAAGTTCTTATCGTGAGGTTAGAATTGATCCATCAATGTCCCATCCGTAATATTTACATTGATCATATGGGAACCTTTTATGTTAAAGTGAACAATTCCAAAGAAAAGGTATGGATCCTTGTAATTAGTTGCATGTGGTCAAGAGCGGTAAATCTAAAGCTGTGTGATAGTCTCTCGGTTGAGGATTTGCTAAGAGCATTGCAGCTCCACATTTATCAATTTGAATGCCTGAGTATATTGTCTCTGATTTGGGAACTCAAATGACTGCTGGATCCAATATTATAGAGACTTTTCTTTCTTATTTATTTTGAAACTAAAGATTTTCTGAGAAGGCATAATATTGAATGAGATCAAATTTGACCACTATTATAAGGGTAACAGTGAACTTGGGGGATTAGTTGAAATCTGTGTTAGCTGTCTAAAAGACTGATACAAGGAAGGGCTATTGGTAAAAACATTTTACCATACAAGGATTTTGAGTTTATTGTATCTAAAACAGTACACCTTATTAATCGCAGGCCTATAGCCTTTTAAAGACTCATTGAGGGAATATTCTCTGGAGGAATTGCCTGAAGTCATAACTCCGGAGAATTTGTTATATGGCCGTGATCTTGTAACATTGAATATCATTCCACAGTTGCAAGGTACTACTTCAGATCCGGATTGGTCAGTTGATCCAGTGGATTTGATAAGGAACTCCTATGAAAAACTTGTTAAAGTACAATCTAAGCTGATAGACATCTATAATAATGAATTTTTAAACCATCTTGTATATCAAGCAACAAGTAAAAAGGATAGGTATAAACCTGTACCACATAAGCAGTTAAAGGTAGGAGATCTAGTTCTTGTTAAGGAAATTATGACCAAAGCCATTGATTACCCCATAGGAATTGTTAAAGAGCTCACCAAGAATATTTACGATGAAGTTACTGGGGCTAAAGTAATGCTAGGTAAAAGTCGAAGATTTGTCAAGCGTCATGTGACAAGCCTGATTCCTTTAATGTCAAGTGACCATTGACAGCATGGCTAAAACTAAGGAAATTCTTTCACGGGAAGACATTTAATCTGTATATATTATTAGTTAAGTTTATTTTGTTTTAAATTTATTTTCCATTGATTTTTCAGATGAAAATTCAATCCCTCCCCTCGGAGTGTATAAAATATATATTTAAATATATATTCCTATAAAATTTTGTAAAAAGTTTATGGCTATTTTGGGTGATTGAGAAATTTTCTTTATGATCGATAATTACCTTACATGGAGAAACATTCCTTGGAATTGGTAATTATCTCCTTAGTTTACTTTATAATTTCTTTGAATTTGTTTCCTTTAATTTGTTTGTTTTAATTTAATTCCGGTTTGTTCAATTAATGTTTGAGGCTTTATTTTTCCTAAATCACTGTAAATAAAATTGTGCTAATTAACTGACCTCAACCTTCGTTGTGCAAACCAAAGTAAAGAGGAGTTAAAGATAACTACTAACTACCTAATTTTCTGAATATTCCGAGCCAAACAACTCTACGAAGAACCTCGAAGTCACGGTCGGAAGGGAAAAGCAGTCCAACACCAACCGTCAAGGAGTGATTATTCTCCCTCACCTCACCTTACTTGTGGATATTTTAAGGATATATATTCTTCGTCGTAGTGCTGGACATTTTTCAGCACTCTACAACGATGGGACTCATTGTGTTTAGTGCTATGAATACTGAGTGTAATACCATGAAGAATTAAATTAACTCTACACCTCGTCTGATGAATGTGGAGGCGACCTCAGTGATGGCTATGGAATCATCATATCCATTCTCTATTTCATCCTATGAAGTCACTTAGGTGGGTCATTGTATTGATTGGCACAATAGTTGTGGCATTTCTTGGTGACTTTTATCATCCTCAAGTCAAAAAATAAATAAAGCCTTGAACATAGTAATTGAAAATCGCTCGTGAAACTAAGTTTGTTTATAGGCTACTCTAATTAAAATATGAATTGTCGACCATAAATTGCTTGTTTATTGAAATTCGGCCTTTTAACATATATTCTAAGTGATGCCTTCATCACATATATTTAATTTGTTAATTAGGTCAAAATATGATTGCAATTGTTGGATTTTGATTTGCAATTTTAGAAATTAATATTAAATTGAATTTAGTTTTGGAGGTGAATTTAATTTGTTGATTTGCCTTTATATAATATGAACAAAATTTTAGTGTAGTCAAAAAATTATATTCATATTTCATTTAAACAATTCTATACAAATTCTGGTTTCCAATTTGAATTGGGTGGTTAAAGATTGATCTATCTTTTAGGGCTGGCTCAAGGTGGAGTGGAAAGCTTGGGACAGGAGTACAAATCTGCCAATGCTTCTAGGTTTGCTGACCCGAAACAGTCACTACTCCAAGTGAACTAGCATCAACTGACACAACTATCATATTATAAATTTCTCAAAATGATTTAGAATCTACAGATGTTAGTTTCTGTATTGCAAATAAATATTTGTTATAACACGGTCGTTTTGTCCTAAGTTATTTTTTCTGCTCAATATATATATATATATATATATATATATATATAATATATATATATATACATATATATATATATATATATATACATATACATATATATATATATATATATATGTATCTATACATATATATATATATATATATATATATATATATATATATATATACATATAATTAAGTAAATATATGTGTATATACTTATTTATGCATTAAGCCACAAATGTCCTTTAATTTAAAAATCGCTCTACCTCGGAATTACTATGTTTTCGTATAGGTAACCGATATCATTTAGTGAAATCGAACGAAATGGTGTAATAAGACAATAAACACATTAGATGCGAGTGTGTATAACTAACATAAAATTCCACATTTTCAGAAATAAAGTGAAATATGAGCGAGTGTGTTCTATAAGATTTCATCCACTTCCAGCCTTTCACTTTATAAGGACCTCACGCAATATTCCAGGGAGGGATTAGGTTAATTAAGATTCCTCACTGAGGAGATGAATCGTAATTACTATAAAAAGGAGTTAAATTACACATTACGAAAGCTATTAACCTAACGTTCAATTAACGGTAAAATATGTCCCCCTGTATTTCTTCTAATCTGATAAACAGTCAACACGAAAACAAGAAAACAAGATTATTGATCTTCTTTATTAAGGAATAAATCACTGAGAGAGAGAGAGAGAGAGAGAGAGAGAGAGAGAGAGAGAGAGAGAGAGAGCTGAATATCGTTCCCATTTTACGCTGTAATCTAATTTTCTATTCTATGTCTTTAGAAGGAATCAGTTTGAGAAGGGTTGCCTTTATTTTCAGGATCTTCAGTTGGAAAGTGAGAATGAAGATCATTTGAAATATTTAGCAGATCTTTGGTTGTCTTTTGTGCGTGGGTGAATGTCTTTTAGATTATTACATCAGAGATTGACAGGAGTTTATTTGGGAAGCTCGGCAAAATCTATCTTCCTTTTTTGGATTTGTTTGGAAATGATGTGGGTAACTTTGCTTTCTGTGATTTTTCTTTCGAACCCCGGTCGAGACTTGACAAAAAAAGAAAAGAGAGAGAGAGAGAGAGAGAGAGAGAGAGAGAGAGAGAGAGAGAGAGAGAGAGAGAGAGAGAGAGAGAGAGAAAGAGGGAGATAGAGAGAAATATGTTGAGCAAACGTTCTTTTAATAGGATTTATTTAATTTTCACGATGGCGCGATAACCACTCTCTTTCCTTCCAGTCTCCAGATGCAGTTAATCTCATCTCTTTTCCAGTAGGCCTCTCTCTCTCTCTCTCTCTCTCTCTCTCTCTCTCTCTCTCTCTCTCTCTCTCTCTCTTCATCTTCCCTATGGTCATCCTCTTGAATTCCAGCGACTGAAAACTGAAATCGAGGAATCGATGAACGAGAAAAGTAAAAATAAATAGATAAATAAATAAAATAAATAAATAAACAAAACACAAAATCCGTCATGAATCAACTGTAATCAGATCATTATCAACTTGAATCACATCAGATTCAAACGTGGATGGATGACCTGGATAATGAGGTGTTATATGTGTGACTGCAGCCATCGTGAAAATCCACTCTTTGGAATTGCAGGAAACGTTTTTTTTTTTTTTTTTTTTTTTTTTTTTGTTTTTTTTTTTTTTTTTTTTTTTTTTTTTTTTTTTTTTTTTTTTTTGTTACTGTTCAATTTACAGGCCGTAAATGTCAGTCAGTCCATGAGCTAGAGAAGAGTCGGTCACCGTATACAAGTGTAGAGTCTAATTGCCAAAAGAGATATCTGCGTAGAACTCTCTCTGTGTAGAACACTCTCTCTCAATTAAAGAAATCATGAAAAATTTTGTAATGAGCGAAACGTTTCTCCACAGGATAAAAAAGTTTCTAATTCCTCCTGAATGCACCAAGTCTAGAATCTGGAAAAGAATGAGTAAACTTTGTCAACAAATGAGTGTTCAGATCTTGTGAAAATTGATCATAAAGTTAATTGACAGTTCTCTTTTCACTATTAATGACTTGAAATTACAGATTGAAATGGGATTATGTGTAGGGAAAACAATTGAAAACCGAAAATTTAACAGTGCTCGTAGGTTTTACTTTGTAAATAATAGACTACCCTGTTATCTTAAATCTGTCAAAGTTATATAGACATGCGTGATGCTTTCATATTCATTTCAATTTTAAAGCGCCTTGTATCACATAAAAGCTTTCGGATTAGTCATTTAATCAACGAATAGCTTTTTGAAGCCAATCAGGAACATTACGTTTAATGGAATTCCATTTTATGGGAGGAAACTGTAAATCACTGACGAAGATAATTAATATCTATGTCCCGTAAAGGTTTCCGTGTTGGATGAAACTCGTTTAAAAAAAAACACTTTTTATAATGTATATACCGTACCTCAATGAAGAGTCGACATTAAAAACGAGACAGCAGATAAACGATTCCTTTCATTAATGCAGAAACGGCCCAGCACCCAGACGACCAAAAACCGCACATACAAAGGCACACACGCACTCACCACACACGCGCGCGCGCGCACCAGAAATATAGTGTTGCTGTCAG
>NC_087215.1:8831736-8856169 GCF_015104395.2 Macrobrachium nipponense | reverse complement strand
CAGTGTTTTCAAATCCTCTACCATGGTCGATGACTCCGTAGTTGTGTACCCTGGGATGAAGAAGATGATATTGTTCGTTTTGTAAGCATTCTATGAACACAAGGACCATTTGTACATTCAATTCTCGGCCGTTTTGAACGGTTGAAGTGACGCCCTTATGATATCTGAAGAATTTTGCGCCTCTTATCGGAAATCCAATATTGGCCAGTGGAGGAAATAAAGCGTTGTTGTGTCGTTATTGTTGACGTTACTCGAGTCACAAAAGGATGTCTTACTGCAGATCCAGACAATAGTCTATGGGGAGAGTAGTTAGTGACTGCGGGAAATTGGGTGTATCGATTTCCACAACAAAGGTGATTCCGTAAAGAGAGAGAGACAAAACTGACAAATACTGTCTCTCAAAATACCTGGCTCTCACTAACGAAGGAAACGTTATATTTCCCTTTTGAGCTTTGCTTATTTTTAATTATTTTTTTTAGGGCGATCATCTAACAGTATATTGTAAAGGTATTGTTTTCCAGGCAGGAAAATATTGAGACAAACTGAAGGAACAAAAAGGTATGAATTACCGCTGGGCACGAAAGACCAATTGTATCAAGAAGCAATCTTGATATCCAAAGAGTATTCAGACTGAACCTATTTTTTAAACAGTTTTTCATAACTATTCATTTACCTTTTTCAGGACGACAGTGTTGGCGATTGTTAATTAAACACCTTGTAACTTATATTTTTGTGAAAACAAAGTTCTTTTGAGATAATAATTACATTTAGGAGAGCCATTTATATATAAATATACTTGATAGAGGTGCGAACTCGTGTTTGTTAGGTCCATGATTTGATCCCAACTACCGCTCACAGTCGACCCAGCTGTGAATAGGCGTGAGGAAGTCATCGCTCAGTTTTGTAATACTCTTAAATTTCCGTAAATAATGGCAGGTGCTTTTTAAAGTCATTAGTTTTTAGGGGTTTGGTGCTTGTTCTCTCAACTGTATTGCTTAGGTTTTAGAAAATCGGCATGTAGATTTTTTAACTGCTATTACTACTAGTACTATTACTATTACTAATGTAATAACATAATCATAATAATAAAAATCCTCATAGTAGCAAGAGTCTTCAAACGGAGAAACAAATCCACAGTTAAGTAAATGTACATATATTGAAATTTAAAACTTTAAGGAAAACTTTCGGGAATCTGTTCGGTTCCCCTTATCAATCCGATTGATAAGGGGAACCGAACAGAGTCCCGAAAGCTATCCTTAAAGTTTTAAATTTAAATATATGTACATTTACATAATTATGTATTTGTTTCTGGAATCATAATATTATTTTAAAAAAAAGGTCCTTCGTCATATTGTTTTTAGTGTAGTCAACATAGCCTTCCTTAAATATTGAAATCGTTTACCTACCATGTAATCCTCATGGTCCATATTCACTGAAGCATCAGAAAATACAAGTGTTAGTCATCGTGTTAGATTAAGCAGGACTGATGTCAGGGCTGGCCATAGCCGTAGGTGTGTGAAGGGTAATCTTTCATTGCTCAACATGCACCTCAGTGGCGTGGTCGGTATGGTATTGGCGTGCCACCTTGGTGGCCGCGAGTTCGATTCTCGGGCATTCCACTGAAGGGTGAGAGATGTGTATTTCTGGTGATAGAAGTTCACTCTCGACGTGGTTCGGAAGTCACTTAAGCCGTTGGTCCCGTTGCTGAATAACCACTGGTTCTATGCAACATAAAAACACCTTACAAACAAACATCCCTGAATCTGGACTTTGCAGAAACAGCAACGAACAAACGTTGGTCTGAACGTTTTGTTGAAGACTTGTAGATTCTCCAGATGCCGATGCCGTGCTCTCATCAAGCGAAGCCTTTCATGATCATGCTATAAGTAGATTCACATCACCCGTGCATCTCATGTCTAGGCCAGTCCCTTACAGGCGCTCATGATTGGCTGTTGATAAGCCAGTCACAGGGCTGGAAACTCTGTCTCTCTCGAGAGAGTTCACATAGCAGGATGCATGTTCCACCTCTCCTGAGGGATACGTGTCAAAAGTATTCTCCAGGAGAGGTGGCACATACATCCTGCCCATGTGATCTCTCGAGAGAGACTGAGAGTTTCCAGCCCTGTGATTGGTTTATCAACAGCCAATCAGGATGCCATAAGGGACTGGCCTAGACAACAGATGCACGGGTGATGTGAATCCACTATAGCTATAAGAGAATGCCCGATATCATAGAATGAAAGGCAGTTTCAGGTTTGTTAAATTTACTAAAAGTAGAAGGACATAAGCATTCAGTTCAATTTAGAGAGAAAACTTGCACTAAAACTCTTTTGAGTTTCAATTCATTCTATTTAGTCTTTTTGTAGGTCATTGATTTATACATGTGTGCATTGCCTATATACTAGCAAACATATGTATACAGAAATGATGTATTGAAAATTCGTAAAGTAACTAAGTCTACGGGCGTAACCACCCTCGTTTCAAGGATGGAACCAGCTCTTTTTCAGGGAATCCCCTCTCACCCCAACCCCCTTCGGAGGGTAATGGAGGTAGGATGAAACCCCATTATACACCATCTTGAGGGTCCCCACTATAACCCTGCCAAGTTTCATGCCCTCGGACCAGCCGTTTAGCCGTGATTGAATGACAGACGACGGACAGACATTATGTCCATTACAGGACGATTAACTAGGGGGCCTTGTGAAACTCATTGGAGATTTTTCATGCTACTGAGTGTTTTTTGCGACTATTAGTTTTAAGAGTGGGAAAGACTTCATGACTGACCAATGACTTTAGAATACGATTCTTGAGTTCATTTTACGTAAATGAAACTTCAAACACTTTGGAATACTTATTTTGATGGGTTTGCAATGGTTGCTGTTGCTATTAGACTTTCATGTAGTCTTTACGTTAGACTGATTAAATTAAAGTAATGAAGTTCAAATGGTTTAGTGGTCGTACTTGACTTGTACATTAATGAAACTAAAAAAAAATATCTTGCATGTAGAATTACTTGCATCATAATGCAAATATTTTATTATATATAGACACAAACTAGCATATAGATGAAAGATGAACACATGAAAATGAAAACATCTTGTATTTAGGAATATTAAAATAAAAGATAAATTTGCCGATAACTGCGGAAAAACTTGAGACTTCATGACCGCAGCAACATCTAACGCTGCTTCATCTTTAGTTAACAGTTTTCCCTCTGTTATTTCGTGCAGCGAGCAACGTCGGCAAACGTGCTAAGGGTAAACGTAGAAATAACATTGACGTTTGTTATCGTACGAAGCCGCATTGATAGTTTATTGGCCGAGAGCATGGCGGACGATAGATCAGAACATGGCTCAGTAGTACGAGATACAACGGCCGCGTTTTTGCCTTTTTCTATTTTGCTCGAATGAACCGCTGCTTAAACAACTCATCCTTCATGCTCCGCTTGATTGGGCAGAGAGAGAGAGAGAGAGAGAGAGAGAGAGAGAGAGAGAGAGAGAGAGAGAGAGAATGAAATGAAATGTTTCAGGTGGTCCCAGACCAAAATGAATAAGACCAATAACATGAAAGTCAGGAAAAATGGCGAAAAGTAACTGTGTTTAAAAAAAATACATAAATAAAAAAAAACTAGTTTTTCGTAGGACGACATCTTCAGTTCGTCTGCAGAAGAAGCACCGTGCATGGAGAAGGAAGGAACGCCATAGGGAATGTGTATGTCTTTAAGACACATCCACGCGTGCTTTAATTAAGAGTTTGGAAATATTGACCGCCAGTCAGATTCGCCACAAATTCAGGTGATATTCAGTCGAATTCATCCGTCTACCAACATAGACCAGTAGAACCATTCTCATCAGATACCAAAAATTCAGTCAACTTATAGTAAGATACAATCATATTTATTTATTCCCTCCACATTCTCATTCAAGTACTTACAGTCGCTTGCATATAAACATCCCGGTAGCTTAATCGAATTTGAACCCCCCCGACCCCCCCCCCCCCCCCCCCCCCCCCCCGACTCATCCACTCCTATTAACATGCCCCCCTTCTGATAATACCAGGTCGATATTAAATCTCATTAACAAATACCCCTCCTGAAAAATGCCAACCTCTTTATTCGCCTCGTCCGATATAATATTCTGGTTCCTTTGATATTTCCTTCATTGAATTATAAGAAATATTCCACTTATACAGATTTCAGCATATACAGTTCCCCATACACTTCATCATTCTTTCATTTATGAAGAAAATATTCCTCCCTATGGTTCGTTTTCTAGGAGAAATACAGCTTTTGTGTGGATGGAAAAAAAGGTCATCCAATATTCCATCCTATTTCAGGTGGTCGTGTTCGATGCGAAGCCTATTCCTTACACAAATCAATCAATCAATCATTTCCTTCGTTAGTAATGAGTAATGTGTCTGTCACGGCAGCTTTTTATTTTCAGGCTTCACCGTCGAGTGATGCTTTGATGGATGGGATAAATATGGAAGAGTAGATCTGGCTTTTTTTTGATAAAGTTCTCGAAGTCTTTACCTTGGGAAATTGATGAGGAATTGGGCCAACTTCTTGACGGCTGAAATTGATAGTTACTGTTTTTTTCCACCCCCCTTTTATCTAAATTGTTTTAGATCGCTATAATTTTGAGCTGAATACCTGAAATATTCTTTATAATGACCCAAGTCAACATTTCACAATCAACAAAAATGACACCTAGGATGTTGATGGAAAAAGAAAAAGGGTCCTTTAAAATAGCTCGAGAAACCTCCATCCGATTTTAAGAACAATTATAGCCTTCGGGGAATATAATTCAGTGTCATTCCAGCATATCTGCAGACCTCATTTCAATGGGAGGTTTTCGTACGAATTTGTTCTTATTGAAATGGAGCCTGTTCGGCACGCACAGAAATAAGGGGTACGCAATTCGAATGATAACAGAAGCCGCGGCGCGAAAGAAGAAGCATTTAAAACGCTGGAGAACGATCTACATTGTCATGGGAACCGTGAATGTAAGTTGATATGAAACGTAAAACTGCAGTAATTGTATTTGAGGAAATGGAAATTTCAGCAATTTTCAATTTTGTCGTGGATTAATTGCTGATCTTCCGTAGAGGTTATTTACCCTAAGTCAGGGGATACGAGGAGAAAGTAGCGTTGATTAAGTAGGGAGAGACAAGAACTACATCTGAGGGAGAATGATCAATGTTGTAACAGCCGCAATGTCTCTCTGAAAATAAATGTGACGATACAGAAGTGGAAGAAGATCAGTAAGCGATGCAGTTGTAATCTATCATGAGAATATCATAAGCAGCTTTTCTTCTTGCCAGTGATGATATCCAGTTAAACACGTTAAGCTGTTACGTTTATTATATTCACAGTACTGTATATACAGTACGAAATTTCACGCCAGAATTATTCACGAGAGTATTATCGAGGCTTTAGTTTTGTGTTGTCAACTGTACCAGGAATTATTTTTATCTATCTATCTATCTATCTATCTATCTATCTATCTATCTATATATATATATATATATATATATATATATATATATATATATATATATATATATATATATATATATATATTATATGCACGATTTAATGGTTTTTAACTTTATTTTTAAACTTCATGTCCTAGAGTAAAGACGGTCACTGGAACTTTTAATTAGTCTGTTTTCTGAAGAATAATTATGAAATAATTGATGGTTTGAGATGTCAAAAGCCTCATTTGAATACTTAATTATGAATTAGGACACAAACGGATCCCAGGGATCTCCGTGGCGTCATTAAAGCTCTTTTCATCGTGGTCTCGTTTCTCAGGGCTGACTATGCATCATTGATGAACAACATTTATTGGAAGATTCGTGAAGTCACGGGAATTAAGCAGACGCCTGCGGTAAGAAATTCACGTCCCACGCGTCCTGTGAATGGCAAGCATACCAGTGAAGCGTTTCTAAGGTTTTCCTTTTATTATCAGATTGTTGTCAAAGTACCGGCGATTTCGTTCTTTGATATAGGCAGCGAATTCGTTCTTACTCATTCCTGAGTTTATTGACGGATCATATAAATGAACATTGTCTTCAGATTTCCATTTAGATATTCATCTCCAACTTTTGGGTCATATTTTAAAATCCATGTTGAGTCACCTGTTATTTATCGCTGGTTATTTTTTGCTTTCATGCGATTGGTGGAATGGAGAGATTCCTCGAAGTGTACGTATAGACTGACATACTCGTCTCATTAGTTGGGAAAATGATAAAAGTTAATGATGTTAGGGTGACGGAAGATTGGTATTCATCACAAGTAACTCAGTATTCTAAAATGCATGAAATTTTCTATATACATTTTTTTTGTTTCAACTACAGTACGTTGACCAATGAGAAGACAAATAGAATTTATACCAGCTGTCGATATTTAACGTCAGCTGCAATAAAACATGAAGCCTTATAGATGGATGGAATCCCTCTTATTCTGGACGTCACTGGGTATCGCTTTCTGATACAGAGGATTACAAAAGTTTTCCTTTCATTCAAAATAAAAAATAAAATAAGAAATCTGGGTTGATCTCTCTCTCTCTCTCTCTCTCTCTCTCTCTCTCTCTCTCTCTCTCTCTCTCTCTCTCTCTCTCCCCCATTACCAGCTGAATTAGGCCAGGTAATTATGGATTAGCTCAAATATTAACTAATGATGATCGTTGCGCAGAGGGTATTGTGTGTGTGTCCCCGTATTCTCTTCCACGTCAGAGGGATCGAGGTCAATGATTGGGAGCGACTGAGATACTTCGCACATTATCCGATGCAAAGAGCTCCATTGTTTCCGTTTGATGGCCGGTGACGATTCGGTTTCCGCATTTTTGGTTAGTTTTGGTCTTCGCGTTAAGGTGGACGCTTTGAATTTAATGTAGCCCTTCAACTGCAGGATTGCAACGCTTGTGTGGTAAACGCTGCTTGCGTTGCGCCGCGTTCGTTTGAGTCGCCTCGAGAAGAAGAAGAAGAAGAAGAAGAGAGAGAGAGAGAGATTAAAAGTATGGTGAGATTAAAAACTTCAAATCTATATATATATATATACACACACACACGCACACACACACACACACACACACACACACACAACATATATATATATATATATATTATATATATATATATATATATATATATATATATATATATATATATATATATATCCATATATATAATATATGAGAGAGAGAGAGAAATAGTAACTTTCACACTGACCTATACACGAACTCTGGTCGCTTACAGATCTTCCAGCGACCTTCATTTTACGTCAGACAAGACGCAGTGGACTGTAAACCTGACACGTCGTCCACATCTCCTCCTCTGAAAGGGGTTAGTTGCAAGGGTGGGCCAATTGGACGTAGTGTCGGGGGCGGGGCTGGAGGCCCTGATTTGGACCGCCCCATAGCCCAAAAACTGTCGTCGCACAATCGATTCCGGTCCACCAAATTAGGGATGAAATTCGGATAGTTTTGTTTTTGTTGTGGACAGGTAGGGGGAGGGTGGGTCAGTGTGATTTCGCCTTTATACACGGATGCTGAAGGGCCATTTTCCTCCTGGCTTCTTTCTTGCGTCGGATTTGTTGGCCTTATTTCCATATCAAATAAGGGCTGTTCTTCAAGATAAGAGAGAGAGAGAGGAGAGAGAGACTGGGTGGGGGGGGGGGGGAGAATGACTGATAGTCTTTTAAAATGGAGTATTTTGTGACGTCATTATCCTGTGATTCGTATTGCTCACCGTCGGTAAAATCATGATAGACTGAATATATATTTATAAAAAATTGGGTTTGATTCAATGTAAAGAAGAATAGTTAACTTTCCTGTAGTGTTTTGATACAGACAAAGCTGCCTTTGTTTGAACGCTCTTGTTCCTGCATTGATTTATTGCTTAGTTTTGAATGTAAATTTAATGTATGATTTAGGGTAGAAAAACAAGTCAAATATATTATATATTTATTTTTTTTTTTTTTTGGGAGCTGCCTCTAAATCGGTGGATTTTATCAAGTTGATGGCGAACCCTTCTGAAAAAGATGTAAAAAGTCATTATTGACTTCGTTTTAATTGGTAAAGTCGGCCAAATATAACTGATTTTATTCACTGATTTTGTTCCCCATTACTTTCATTGACATTCATGCTTTCCATTAAAAAAGATTTTTATATGAATTTCCAAGATTTATTTTTAAAATTTTTTCTATTTTGTTTATTTATTTTTTTAAAATTTTAACCTAATACAAAACGCAGCACATAAATAGAAAATTGAACTGGAACAAAATGTATACAAAAAGTTATCTTACTCTCGCCAGTAACTTACCACAGACCCGTGTTTGTTTTTTCAAACTGTGAATTGTAAAATTTGAGAAATATCACGAGAATTCAGTTAACAGCTTTGCCACGTTTTCTAAAAGAGAACAAATCCTTTTTTGACTGTTGCTGCTTTTGGGTGCGAATTGTATATTATTATTATTTATTTATTTATTTTTTTTTTTTTTGCTCTATCACAGTCCTCCAATTCGACTGGGTGGTATCCTGCCTCCTTAGGAGTCCATCACTTTTCTTACTATGTGCCGTTTCTAGTATCACACTCTTCTGCATGAGTCCTGGAGCTACTTCAGCCCTCTAGTTTTTCTAGATTCCTTTCAGGGATCTGGGATCGTGCTATGCTCCTATGATTATGGGTACGATTTCCACCCTGGCATATCCCATATCCTTCTTATTTTTATTTTCAGATCTTGATACTTATCCATTTTTTCCCTCTCTTTCTCTTCAACTCTGGTGTCCCATGGTATTGCGGACATCAATGTGATACTTTCTTCTTGACTTTGTCAATCAACGTCACGTCTGGTCTGTTTGCACGTATCACCCTATCCGTTCTGATACCATAGTCCCAGAGGATCTTTGCCTGATCGTTTTCTATCACTCCCTCAGGTTGGTGCTCGTACCACTTATTACTGCAAGGTAGCTGATGTTTCTTGCACAGGCCCCAGCGGAGGGCTTTTGCCACTGAATCATGCCTCTTTTTGTACTGGTTCTGTGCAAGTGCCGGGCATTCGCTTGCTATGTGGTTTATGGTTTCATTTTTCGTATTACACTTCCTACATATGGGAGAGATGTTATTTCCGTCTATCGTTCTTTGAACATATCTGGTTCTTAGGGCCTGATCTTGTGCCGCATTTATCATTCCCTCAGTTTCCACTTTAGCTTTCCCCTCTGTAGCCATTGCCATGAGTCATCGCTTGCTAGTTCTTGTCTGTCTCATGTATTGTCCGTGCATTGGTTTGTTGTGACAGTCCTCTGTTCTGTCTTTGTCATTCTCCTGTCTCTGTATATTTGTGGGTCTTTCGTCTACTTTTATTAGTCCTTCTTCCCATGCACTCTTTAGCCCACTCGTCTTCACTGGTTTTCAGATATTGCCCCAGTGCTCTGTTCTCGATGTCCTCTATACTTAGTAGTCCTCTCCCTCCTTCCTTTCGTGTTATGTAAAGTCTGTCCGTATTTGCTCTTGGGTGTAGTGCTTTGTGTATTGTCATATGTTTCCTTGTTTTCCTGATCTATGCTGCGGAGTTCTGCCTTCGTCCATTCGACTATTCCTGCGCTGTATCTGATTACTGACACTGCGCATGTGTTTATGGCTTTTATCATATTTCCGGCGTTGAGTTTTGACTTGAGTATCGCCTTGAGTCTCTGCATATATTCTTTCCTGATCGTGTCCTTCATCTCTTGGTGTTTTATATCCCCTCCTTCCATTATTCCCAGGTATTTGTGTCCTGTCTCATCTATGTGTTTGATGTTGCTCCCATCTGGTAGCTTTATCCCTTCAGTTCTCGTTACTTTGCCTTTTTGTATGTTTGACTAAGGCGCATTTTTCTATACCAAACTCCATCCTGATGTCCCCAGAGATACAATCCTTACATCTGGATTAGGGTATCTATTTCCTTGATGCTCTTACCATACAGCTTGATGTCGTCCATGAACATCAGATAGTTGATTCTGTTGCCTCTTTTCTTGAGTTGGTACCCGGCATCCATCTTCTGTAGTACTTTTGTCATGGGAATCATGGCTACTACGAAGAGTAGTGGGGACAGTGAGTCGCCCTGGAAGATCCCTCTCCTGATATTAACCTCTGCTAGTCTTATTCCAGAGCTTGTAAGTATTGTATTCCAGTTGCGCATTGTATTTTTGAGGAAGCTGATGGTGTTTTCCTCTGCCCCATATATTTTCAGGCATTCTATTAGCCATGTGTGGTATCATGTCGAAGGCTTTCTTATAGTCTATCCATGCCATACTTAGGTTGGGTTTTTTTCTTCTCCTACTTTCTTCATTACCATTTTGTCTATCAGGAGCTGGTCTTTTGTGCCCCTACACTTCCTTCTGCAGCCTTTCTGTTGGTGGGGGATGGTGTTTGTCTCCTCTAGGTAGTTGTATAGCCTTTCACTGATGATACCTGTTAGTAACTTCCACATTATTGGTAGGCAGGTGATAGGCCTGTAGTTATCTGGCTATATTTCCCTTACTCTTGTCTTTTTGTACTAAGGATGTTCTTCCTCTGGTCATCCATTTTGGGTGCATGGTGATTTGAGATACAATGCTGGAGTTATTCTGCTATTCTGCTTGAAGTTTTTGAGCCAGTATCCAGGACCTGGGTCTTTCCAGTTTGGCATTTTCTTTAGTTGGTGTCTGACTGTGTCTGTCGTGATCTCTGTTTCTTCTTCCTTGACTTCCTGGAGCCATGTTGCATGTTTGTTGTGTGATACCGGATTGCTCCATATGTTTTCCCATATGTTTTCGTGATCCCTGTTTCTTCTTCCTTTTCTGGTTGGTTCCGAATAGTTTGTTCTGTTGGTATCCCTTATTCCTGTTCATGTACCGTTGGATCTTATGTGCTTTGCCTTAAGCCTCTGTTTTACATCTTCTATTGTGTTGTTTGATTGTAGTCCCCTCTCTTGTACTTTGTATTTCTCGTTGAGTTCCTCCCTTGTTTTCTTGCTTCTAGCCTTTTTTCTGCCATTTCTTTCAGTTTACTCAAGTCAGATCTCATCACCATGATTTGCTTTTCCAGGCGCCTTTTTCCAAGGAGGTTGCTGTTTTGGTTTCTGTTGGGTTGGTTGTGCTGGTGGTGTTGGTGTTCGAATCCACATCAGTTCTGCTACTAATCTTGCTCCTGCATATGCCAAGTTATTTGTTTCTCTGATACTGGTGGTGTGTATTATGCCATTATTTTCATTGACCTCACTTGTTTTCCCCCCCCCTTAATTTCTTGGTGTTGTAGGCTTTCATGGAGTGGGATCTTTGTTCTCTCTGTATCTGGCTCCATCCATTGTCTAATCTTTTCTACCCATTCCCTTTCCAGTTCTTCTCTTTCTGTTAGGGAGAGCCAGTTCTTTTTCTTTATGTTCCTTACTTGGTCTGCCAGCCTCTGCTCTGTTTGGGGGGTGTTATTCCTCTCATTCCAGATGTTGACCAACCTTCTTCTATATCCTCTCTCCGTCGGGTTGCTTCTGATGTAGCATCTCCATATTTCCTTATTTTCTTCTCTTGTCCATTTCTTCCTTTTTGCTTCTGTAGTAGCTCCAATCTCAGGCTGTTTGATTACTGTCGTTGTGGTGGTCAGTTGCTGGATGACGACCTCCTCCAAGTACCTGACCGTCTTCCCCTTCAATTGGGTTGAATACCTGGTTGCCGGACGAAGACCCTGTGTTGCCAGAGGTTCCATTTACGTCATTGTCGTTTATTCCTTCATTTCTTTCCATCATTTCTGAGTTTTGCTATTTAACCCATAGCTGGACCCTACCCCATCAGGGATAGGTACTCATTTACAACGCCGGAGGAGAGCGGTCACCCATCCAACGACTGACCAGCCCTAATGTTGCTTAACTTAACTTAATCAGTCCATTGACGACCTAACCGACTCTGCCACGGCGCCACATTTTATTATTATTATTATTATTATTATTATTATTATTATTATTATTATTATTATAATTATATTTTTTTATGAATTTCCTATTCGGATTCGCGAGAGGGAATTGATCTGTTGATGTCGTTAATCACATTAGTTTTTACTAGCATTTCAGTCTTTATAATAGCAAGGGTAGTATTATTGTTTAATTTGTTTTGAGCGTCAATACTTACGCTGGTTTAGATTGTCTTTGTAATCATGACTTGCCCTTTTCAAAAATAAGTTTTGACGAGTTTTTCCATAAGCCCGGATGGATTGCTTATGACTGACTTTGTATTTTCCTTGACCAAAAGAAGGTTTTAATAATTTTTTGTGTTTTTTGTTTTTTAGGAAAAACATTCAAGTTTTGTTTGAGGTTTTGGGTCTCGGGATGAGTTGCAGTTTGTTTCATTGACGTTTTTAAATGTCTCGTGTAATTGGATCTGTCTTTTGTATTCGTTTTTGTTTTGCTGTGTCTGTTATTTTGGGGATTTTTTTTTATTTCCATTTGATAGTCAGAGGTGAGTGACTTTCCAAAATAGTCGTCATTATTGTGTGTAAGCACTTTTTGGATTAATTTATAAGGAGAAATGGAAAACTCTATTAAACATTTTTGCATATTCTATAAGAATTCGATGCGGGACTATTATATCTGTGTATGAGAGAGAGAGAGAGAGAGAGAGAGAGAGAGAGAGAGAGAGAGAGAGAGGTAGGTGAAGGTCAGGTATACGTTGGGCTGACGACATAGTTAAAGATGTCACCTGTTTATATATTTAAATAACCATCCAAATTTTGATAAAACAATGTAAGCATATTTATCAAATGCAATACTCAAATTCTTCGATGATTCGCTGACTATGATTATTTTAAAACCATTGGGATTTTTTGGGAACTGCAGGAAGGATGGGGAATCAGGTTGAAATGGCTCTGGTGTTCATGTTCTATATTCTTCTACATTCACTCGGTAAATGTGATTCTTGTACGTAAAATGTGGGTTTGTACGTAAAGGTGAATGGATGAACCTCAAATGGCCGAATGGAACCAACTTACGAAAGTGAAAAGGACGAATGTCAAAGATTTTCTTACAAGAAACATCAGTTCTGATCTTGAGAAGTAACTTCATAGATTACATTAACCTGTTTATAGTTCTCGCAATCTTCTGAGGGAGCCGCGGAATCTTATCTTGGGGTGGATAGTTTGTTTGAGAAGATTTTACACTCTCTTTCTGGCAACCTCCTCCCACAAGTACCCCATGTTCTCACACTTTTCTTTGTTTCCAGGTAAGATGCTACCAGTGCCCTGTGTTCCAGGTAAGGGCCCATTCTGGAAACGCTTTTTACATCCAGTTGGAATGAAGTTAAAATCGGATGAGTACTAATTTGATCTTTGAAGCCTGAAGGATGGCGTATTTCGCGCTTAGAGGGAGACAGAACATTTTCCTTCGTTCATATATATTTAGTATACATATTCGTATATTTAGTATACATATTTTTATCTTAAATATAACATAAAACGCACACATGTAAATAATACCATTGACTCGAGGCAAAATCACCCAAAAATGGCCCTCCATAGAAAGCATTTTTTTTTATTTTGTCACATGACCACTTCAAGGACTTGATGAAAGAATTTGATAAAGAAACCCTTTTGTTGCATCAATTGATAGACTGCGACTTGAAGAGGCTTTTCCTCTCTTGCTGTCCGACTCCTCTGGCGTCGGGGAAGCAGTACGCTGACTCAGCATCATGCAGATGGAGGCAGCAGCTGATTGTTCGGGTCAGTTCATTTCGGGAGCTCTCGGCAATTGTCCATGTGGCCACTGGACAGTTATTTCTCTCTCTCTCTCTCTCTCTCTCTCTCTCTCTCTCTCTCTCTCTCTCTCTACCTTTTTTGTAATGTGCAAGGTTGCAAGGCAGTCGCATTTAAGAATTACAGTTGTATAAATCACATTCTTGTCTCAGTTTATGTAATTAATTATCTAAGAGTTACATTTTTTTAAATCAAACCTTTGCTTCGTCTTGGGAATATGGGATTATTTACGTGAGAAATGCTATTCCTCACCTCCTAAGTGCAAGATCTCTAAAAAGAAAAAGAAAGGAAAAAGAAAGGAAAAAAAAAATAGTCAGTATGGCGCGAATATTTATTCCCGCAGTAAAAATCATGGAAGCTGTTGACATGACTCGGTATGAAGGCCTTTATGTCATGTCAGTATTTATGAAATCGCCTCGTCATTTCTCTCGAGAGAAGGATGTTTGCGAAGATTAGTGACGTGTAATTATTCGTAAGTCACCACTGTTTGTTTGTCCGCATTGATCATTGCAGTTGCTCAAACGTAATCACTATTTGTCCGCATTAAATGGCCTCTAATTCATAGCTAATTATTATTTGTCAGATGATTATTCATAAGCGAGCGATGTTTTCCCGTTTTTATGCCCTAGTTTCTTGAATCGAAATTATGCGTGGTGCGCAATATATTGATTCCCACCCTCTACTAACACTTGATTCATAGTGCAACTGCTTCGAGGTCTTCCTCCTGTTACACCTATCAACCCTTTTACCGTGAGTTTCCATTTCAGCACTAAATGACCTTATAGGTCCCACTGCTTGGCCTATAAGGCCCTCCTAAATTATATATTCAACTCGACTCAATATATTAATTGAGCGCCTCACACCAACCACACTGGCTGTGCAGGATGAGGATTGAACTAATGAGAAGCGACTGGGGGAGTCAGTACCTTAGGAAGGTTGTTGGTGACCTTAGTCACTGCGACGCCATGTTGAACAACTCGACCAATCAGTAATGTGACAACGAAAAGTGAGCCATGTGTTCATTTAAATGTTTGTTTGTTTGTTTGTTTGTATGGTGTTTTTACGTTGCGTGGAACCAGTGGTTATTCAGCAACGGGACCAACGCCTTTACGTGACTTCCGAACCACGTCGAGAGTGAACTTCCATCACCAGAAATACACATCTCTAACCCCTCAGTGGAATGCCAGAGAATCGAACTAGCGGCCACCTAGGTGGCAGGCCAACACCATACCGACCACGACACTGAGGCGCTGTTTAAATGTTTGTGTTGCGCCATTGTGCTTCTCTTCAAATCTTTCGGCAGAAAGTCACGTAGGAATTAAAAAAAAAAAAACGTATACTAAGTATTCGGGTTTCTTGACGGATTTCTGTCGTAGGGTCGAGAAGAGAATGCTGGATATAAATGAATGGAATAGTGTGTTATGATAGGATCCATTGATATGATTGAAACTAGTGCGTTCAGTGACATGAAATAATATCTCATAGAAGGTAGATTACTTTGTGTAGACTTAAATTAGTGTAGAAGGAACCTGGGAAATTGTGTGTTGGGGGAGGGGGCGACATCACTGAGGTAGCAGGGATCGTCTCCAGGTTAAGGTGTTAAGGCACTTGGATTGGAGAAGCAGGAAAAAGTTGAGTGGGAGATAGTTGGAATGTTCATGTTGGGAAAGCAAAAGTTCAGGGAGTGCGAGCTATTTATTCTAACAGGGGGGCGGGGGGGACGGTTGAGAAGACTAACTGATATGGGGAGCTGCAAACAATATAAGGACGTGAAGAATAACTGATATGGCTAACTGTAAGAAATACAAGGACTTGACATTGCATATGATGTCTGGAGAAGCTTGTGAATGGCCTGTGATTGAGGAGGTGAGACGTGATGGTGAAGTGAATTGTCGAAGAGTAACGACCGTCTATACAAGGAATCAAACGTGAAGTTTGCAAAACCTTTAACGCTATAGAAGCAAGGCCAAACTATACGTTTTGAGTTTGAGTATCCTTAGCTCCGTTCATACTGAAAGGCGACAGTGAGACGTGAAACGGTGTTCTGAAGCGTGCATCGCCTTCAGCGTCCAGGCCCGATTTAAGTGTAGTGATAGGATGGTCCTGTTATGTGCACGATTGTGGCACAATGAACGTGCTTATTAAGTCTATGAGTGTGTGTGTGTGTGTGTTTGTGTGTGTGTGTGTGAGAGAGAGAGAGAGAGAGAGAGAGAGAGAGAGAGAGAGAGAGAGAGAGGATCCTCTAACGTTTCACATCTCCATTCAAAGGAAAGGTCAGATGTTACAGGTGTGTAAAACTAACTATGGACAGGTGTTTAACGCTCAGACTCTTTTCTTCGTCTAGAAAGTAGGTCACGGCTTTATCTCACAAACAAAGGAGCGAAAGAGTAATCAGGCACCTTTTCAGTTTCGCTCGGTAATAGATATTTTCTATTTTCATTTAGTTATCTGTGATCTCTTGACCTGGGAAGTTTTTTTTTTTATTTTCAATTCTTCAATTCCGTACGTAGATACTAAACTTCGATGCATCCAGTGAACACTGGAATTGTGATCAATAAAACTAACGGTATTGTTCCATAGTCAAAGGCTCGAGGTTAAAAGTAAAGTCACAAAGAAAAAAAGCAAACATGTTTCATTATGAACATAAATTAAAAAGCATGCGACCATCGCATGGTGGCTGATAATGTAGAAACAGTGACAAGATAAGTTATTCAATAGCAAAGAATCCGTCATGATTGTTGTCAGAGGTTGGGAAAGTAATCATTGTCTTTTGGTCGGAGACTGAACCATAAGCTCTCTTGTGAAAAAAATACCTTGACTTGTCTACCTCTGAAGTTTGTAAAAAGGGAGATTTGTTGAGACAAAGAAAGGCAACATACTTTAAATGTTATAAGCGCCGGAGGTTTAAATTCTGAAACAGAAGAATATCAGTAAAAGGTCAAATCTGGCATCATGCAAACTTGGTTCTCTACATTCAGTACGTGAGTTGATTGGCTCATTTCCATCTGATTGATGTCGACAATCGTATTGCAAATGACGGGAAGGCTCGATAAAAAGGTGGTGAGAGTGGAATGTCGCCACCATCATCATCACAATCGTTGTCATTACCCAAGTCTTGCCTGATTCAGCCATATAGACGGAGTGGAGGAGTCTCTCTGGAAAGGCAGGCGGTCTGAATCGTGACACTGGTAGCTACAAGACAATGAAATGACACATGATTAGCCAGCAGATAAAAACGATTGGAAGTGAATGAGAGAAGGAAGATTTGGATATCATTGCTGCGTACCATGAGCGAGGAAGAGATGAATGAAAGACCACCCGATAAGGAAGATGATGGAGATGGGACCACTAGATGGGAGAAGGTTAGGTAGACCAAAATTGCGATGGATTGACTGTGGGAAGAGAGATATGAGGGAGTTGGGATTGAGAGAGGAGGATGCACTGGACCGAGGGAGATGGAGGTATGTTTTGAAGAACCATTACAGCCACCCCAAATAGGAACAAGCTTGTAGAGAAAGAAGAAGATGATATGATGAATGGAAGATGTGTTATAGACCGGCAGCCCGGACCATTGAGATACAATGAACGAGATACCGAATGTAACCCCTACCGTATTTAGGAGTAGACTTGTAAACTGTGAAACTGACCGTCTGCCGAAAATATATTGGGGTTGGCTTACTTAACAAGCAACACCACTAATTGCTCGTTAGATTTTGGGTCTAGATCCAATATATGAGATACCAGATGAAACTAATATATAATATATCTGCAGACTCTACTGATTATAGAATGACCAGTGACAGACATTTTGGAGGGTGGGTTCCCCCTGACAGACGCACTGAAAAGGAGGTGTTAATTGGATCTAGATCCAACTTAGGAGATACCGAGTAAAATTTACGCTACAATAGCACTGCACATCCTAGAATACTGTGGTGGTAATGACAGACGTTTTAGTGGGTGGTTACCCCTGACAGACGCCCCACAAGCAGTGGGGAGGGGAGGCAGGATCTGCTCCAACATTGGAGATAACAAGTAAAATTTGTACTACAATTGCACTGCACATCCTAGAATGCTGTGATAGTAATGCCAGACATTTTAGTGGGTGGTTACCCCCTGGCACAGACACCCCACACAGAGTAAGGGGGGGGGGGAAGGGGGGAAGGAGAGGGGGAGACAGGATCTCCATCCAACATCGGAGAACACCAAGTAAAATTTGTACTACAATAGCACTTACACATCCTAGAATAATCTGTGATGGTAATACCAGACATATTAGTGGGTGGTTACCCCTGGCAGACACCCCACAATGAGTGGGGAGGGTGAGGGGGAGAGGGGGGACGGAAACTGCATCCAACATTGGAGATACCAAGTAAATTTGTACTACAATGGCACTTCATATCCTAGAATGCTGTGATGGTAATGACAGACATTTTAGTGGGTGGTTTCCTCCTGACAGACACACACTAACAGGTGGGCTAGGGGAAAGGGCAAGCCCTGATGAATGAATGTCTAGATTAGTATGTGGGCTACTATTGACCCGTATCATACCATTATCATGATATATTTAATAAAATTTTTATCCTTTCTATATACTTTGTATTTATCTAACACAGTGTTTCCCAACCTTTGACACTTTGGGGAACCCCTGAGACAATTTTCCTCATCCCAAGGAACTCCAATACACACACACACACACACACACTCATATATATATATATATATATATATAATATATATATATATATATATATATATATATACATATCATAATATACATATATATATATACATATATATATATATATATATATATATATATATATATATATATATATATGTTTGCATTTGTATTAATTACCTGTTTAACGAAAAATATATACTTATAAATAACAAATAATTAAATAAAACATGAATTCTTACGGAACACCTGGCGATCGTTCACGGAAACCCCGGCCCCGGTTGACGATGGCTGATCTAACACAAAAATTTAATATTTGTTTCATATAAATACGGTCATCTGTAGGCCCCATGATAATTCAGTCATATTATTATTTTGTCAAGCAAGCAACTGACTTCAATTATAGTAGGGGAGCCCGGGGCTAGTTGGCTACAGGGTAAGTTGACATACTCACATGACTTTAAAGTTTACCAATAGGATGACTCTATTACATATACTGTGTAATTGCCACGTGGTTCCTTAATTACCAGCAAAATTCTATAGAGATAGACGTCGTTAGCTCGATTTATGAGACAATTTTTGATTTTGATGGTAGTAAGTAAATATTTTAATCTTTCTGTGTTATTTGCCCTAACATCTATACATTCATAAAGATTAGTTTTCAATGATAGCATAGTTTTCCTTATGGTTTAAAGATTCTATAGCATTAAAATTATTAATTCAAGGCTTCTTGGTGTGGACTGGTAATCGTTTTTGTACCAAAAGGTAGGGATGGGCAAAGTTGCAGTCCTTGGATTTTAGTGTTTATGGACATCTGAAGAAATGTGTGAACAGGGCATGTGATTCGTGGATGACTGTTAATCCAGGATCAAGTATGCCCATCTGTGACATTCCTTGTAAAGTTTCCTCGGCTTTTACCTCTAGCTGTCACTTATTCTGCTGTTTTCAATTGTTTAATTTGGAGTGATGGAATTTCAACTTTGAATTACAGATATTCCAAGATTTTGAGTTTACGCGTGGTTATGTAACAGATTGAGAGATGTCAGAAAAGACACATGGGCTTCAGATCAGTCATCAGCGTGACTACAGAGTTTAAGAACTGCTCTTGTTGATCCAGAAGAAAGCTCAGCTGAAGAGAGCCTGTGTTTGGTAAGCCAGGAGAAGTGTGGGTCCAGTGCAGGGCATGTAACATGTGGGAGCATGAAGACTATGACGAGGATTTATTTCACACCTGCCACAATTACAACTAGATGATGATCTGAACTAATACTAATGCCTTATATTTTGTATTTTGGAAATTCAGAGGGTATTTTTGCTATTTGATTTAAATGCAATGTAGTAATTTTCTTTTAATTATCAATGTGCCAACTTACCCCGTGGGGCAAGTGGCACGAAAAGTTATTTTTTCTAAAGCTTATTGTTATCTTATGTTGAAAGCAAACAACAATTATTTTGCTCTGTGATAAAGACGAATGTTAATATTTTTCAATGGTGGTAAGAATTTTGCAAAAAGTTTGTTTTATATACGCAATAACCAAAATTGTAAAAAGTGTGCCAACTAGCCCCGGTCTCCCCTACTCGCTATAGCTTTGTTTACGATATGAAAATTAATGTAGCGGTGGTTGGAAGACTGCCACTATAGAGTAGCATATAAGTTCTTATCGTTATTAGAGTTACTGCTGTAAAATGTCTATGTACATAACATTTGTTAAATAGAGTTACGCACCCATTAAATAGATAGTAATGCATATGTAATATATACGCTATAGTCAGGGTACAGATCATAATAATTGTGCTACAGCCTACTCGTTTGTTTTATCGAAGCAGGACTACCTTCTTTTGGTTTCAACAAATGACTTTCATGCTAATGAAATCATGGATACATTTTTGTATTATCAGTTTTATGAATGAATATTGTTGTTACTATAGTCGATTTTTTTTCGGCTGGTGTAAAATTCGTCAGACATAATACACCTGCCTGAGGAAGGACACAGAGGATCTCTGTTTTTTAAACAACATCTCTACACACCAAGTTATTTCGAACATTTCCATTCTCTCAAGAAGATTATGAATAAATACAAGAGCAAACTAGACAAAAAAAAAATTATCACCTTACATTAATGTAAAGAAAAAAAATTAGTGCGATTGTCAATTTTTTCTATCGTTAATGTTTAATGAGTCAGTGTTTAGCGAATTGTTAGGGTTTAGTGAGTATGCGTTTAGTGAATGTTTGAGTAAGTGTTGTTTGATGAATGTTTAGGGTTTAGTGACTGTTTAATGTGTCAGTATTCAGTGAATGTTTACTGAGTCTTTAGGGTTTAGTGAATGTTTAGAGAATGTTGTTTATGTAAGTTTTCAGTGAATGTTTTGTCTTAAGGTTTTGGGTTTTAGTAAATGTTAAGTGAACGTTTAGTGAATATCTGTGAATGGTAGTGTTTAGTGAATATTTAGTGTGTAAGTATTCAGTGAGTGTTTAGGGTTTTAGTGAAAGTTTTGCGAATTTTAAGTGAGCATTTAGTGAATGTCTTGTGAATGTTAGTGTTTAGCAAATGTTTAGTATGTAAGTGTTTATTAAGTTTTTAATGAGTGGATGTTCATTCACTGTTTAGTATTTAATAAGTATTTAGGGTTCGGTAAGCTAGTATTTAATGAGCGCTTGGGGTTTAGTGAATGTTTAGTGTTTTAATAATGTTAGGATTAAGTGAGTGTTTAGTGAATGTTTACTGAATGTTTGGGGTTATAATGAATATTTTAAATTTAGTATTTCAAGTGTTTAGTGAGCATTTAGTGTATAGTGAGTGCCTAGTGAGTGTTGGGTATTCAGAGGTTTTGTGGTTATTGAGAGTGTGTGTGAGTGTATGTTAAGTGGTGTGTGTGTGTGTTATAGTGAATGTATGCAAGTGTGAGTGCTTACTGAGTAAGTGCATTGTGAGTGTTGGTGGTTAGTGATTGTACATTACTGTTTAGTTACTGCTTCGCTACCATGAGCAAAGAAGTCCTGTATTTTCACAGGAACCATTTATGATTGACACTGCTTAGATCCAAGAACAGATGCTTAGGCCTGACCACAATGGTTGGAGTGCTTAGTGTGTTTTCGTAAGTAATTTTTCTCTGTGAAATTGGGTCGAATAATAATAATAATAATAATAATAATAATAATAATAATAATAACAATAAAGATTAAAAAAGTAATAGTAAACAACAAAATATAGTACTAAGAGCTGGACCGAGACCTTTCAATATGGCCTTCCGAAGTCACTCTCGGCAGGGAGATCGCTACTCCAGTGATTGACGCCCTATGCCTTGCACACAGCTGACATATTTGCACATTCGGGTGTCAAATTTTTGACTGTGGAGACGCATTATATCATATTAACAATGGTAAATGCATTGAACAGACGTGATGATAATATGATGTTAGTGCCTGTCTACTGGATATAATGAAACAAATAAAGAAAAAAATATACTAGGGAGAAAATTAGCCGAATAATGGTCGTCAAAGCCAGCATCGATAGAATGTATTGAACACATTACATAGGCTGTGCATGCCGGCGGGAAGTTAAGAGACAAACGCACTCGGGGCTGGCTTTAAACATCAAACTGTGTATAATTTTTATTTAAGTTTAGATTTTCTTCCCTGAAATATATATGATACTTGATACTTGGCGATAGTGTACAGATCAATTTGAGTGAGGCAGCCGAAAATCAAGTGACTATTAGATAACTGACATGATATTATAGGCCAACTTAATTTGGGAGTCAGGAGCTCCAAGTTGTATGATCGTCAACTTCGGGAGGGGAAATAAAATCGGGTAAAAGGTTTTAATCTTTATAGTTAGCTTATCCTGAACAATTCATTCACATTTCCGTTTCAGTAATTATTTGTGTTGTGATACATCATCTCTTTGTGAATGTGCGGGTGTTTTAAAACGGCTCTTTATGATGGGACTTTGGTCTTAACATCAATCGAATTCCCATATCCGATAAAAATTCATTTCATCCACACGAACCAACAGCAACTAAAGAACAATTCATTTATGGTAAGACACGTTGGGCTACGAACCTCGACATGGCTGCAGTGTACTAACTATAGGCAAGAAAAGAAAAAAAATGACCAAAGACGCTATTAAAGCGAGAATACTTATCTTACATTTCTTTTTTTAGAGGAACTTAGAGAGGCACCATATGACTGTTTAATTATTGGCACCATATGACTGGTTTAATTATTCAAAAATGGCTCAGCACACATACTTGTAGCTGTTGGCAATTGGGACCCCCTCCCATTCAGATAAAATACTTTGTGTGAAGTAATAACTCCAAACCAAAGGATAGTGCTAATATATATATATAGTATATATATATATATATATATATATATATATTCTATATATATATGTGTGTGTGTGTGTGTGTGTGTGTATGTGTGTGTGTGTGTGTGTGTGAAACTATAGAAAGTAGACCAAGCCTAGGAAGTCTCACACATAGTATTTATATAGATCTGATGGAATTAGCGAGTTGAAATATTCCATACTTCAATAGGAATTTTAAAAAATAACTCCGGCAGTAATTCTTATCCTGAAACATCACAATATTTCTTGAATTTTTTGCCTTTACATTTTATCAGGCTCACGATTTTTCAGATACTTACCATATTTCTAATATTAATATTGCCTATGATATTTTGAAATATTTCAAGGTGTCCCACCTCTCCCTTCCAATCGTAGGTTATGTCTGTGAAAGGGTACCACCCACAATCATGTTTTGGCATTACCATCACAGCATTCTAGGATATGAAGTGCTATTGTGGTACAAATTTTGCTTTATATCTCCAATGTTGGATGCAGATCCTGTCTTCCCCTCCCCTCCCCCTCCCTACTCGTTGTGGGGTGTCTGCCAGAGGGTAACCACCTCAAAATGTCTGTCATTACCAACCACAGTACTCTAGGATGTGCAGTGCTATTGTAGTACAAATTTTACTTGGAATCTCCAATGTTGGATGCAGATCCTGGCTCCCCTCCCCCTCCCAAGTCGTTGTGGGGTGTCTGTCAGGGAGTAACTACCCACTAAAATATCTGTCATTACCACTGCAGTACTCTAGTAAGTGCAGTGCTATTGTAGTACAAATTTTACTTGGTACTATGATGTTGGATGGAGATCCTGTCTCCCCTCCCCTCTCCTTCCCCCTTCCCCCCCCACTCGTTGTGTGTCTCTCAGGGGGTAACTACCCACTCAAAATGTCTGGTATTACCACCACAGCATTCTAGGATGTGCTGTGCAATTGTAGTACAAATTTTTACTTGGTATCTCCAATGTTGGATGCAGATCCTGCCTCCCCACCCCAACACATCGTTGTGGGGCGTCTGTCAGGGGGGGGGGTAACCACCCACTAAAAACGTCTGTCATTACCACCACCAGTATTCTAGGATGTGCAGTGCTATTGTATTGTAAATTTTACTCGGTATCTCCTAAGTTGGATCTAGATCCAATTACACCCCCTTTTCAGTGCGTCTGTCAGGGGGAACCCACCCTCCAAAATGTCTGTCACTGTCATTCTATAATCATTAGAGTCTGCAGATATATTATATATTAGTTTCATCAATGGTATCTCATATATTGGATCTAGACCCAAAATCTAACGAGCAATTAGTGGTGCTTGTTAAGAAGCCACCCATATATTTTCGGCAGACGGTCAGTTTCACAGTTTACAAGTCTACTCCTAAATACCAGTAGGGGTTACGGTCGGTATCTCGTTCGTTGTACCTCAACGGTCCGGGCTGCCGCTCTATTAAGGATCATAAAAAGTTTTCAAAGATAAAGCTTCATTTGCGATAACGACGATAGTAGGGACAGAATGGCACCGCTTACGTCCATAATGATCAATGCCTGGTAATTGATGCTGTGACGACAAGACTGTCATTTTCTTTGTAGTAGACTAGTTTTCGATCTTCAGATAAAAATCTTTTATATGTTGTAATTGGAATTGTAAAATCATAGCTA